>NW_015388791.1:103066-105956 GCF_001527695.2 Protobothrops mucrosquamatus
AATCTCAAAAGTTACCTCTCTAGATTATTTCATCTGGTTCAGGGGTAGGCAACCTTGGGTCTTTTATGACTCGTGGACTTCAACTCCCAGAATCCCTGAGCCAGCATGGCTCAGCTTGGAAACCTCTCCCTTTCCCCTCAGCGTGGCTGGCTCAGGAATTCTGGGAGTTGAAGTCCACGAGTCATAAAAGAGCCAAGGTGGCCTACCCCTGATTCTGGTTATTCTTAATAAAAAAATACAGTCCTGTTATTTTTATTATGGTTTATGTTACAGGCAATTGTATTTAGCTAGGTGCATTACTTGTTCATGAATACTTATTTTTCGTCAGATTTTTTTTATCTCCTCAAATCAATAGACTCCTGGTGGCTCAGTGGCTTATGAATACAATAAAACAAAAATACAGACCTACAGAAAGACTAAACATGACAAAATGTGTATTACTAAACAGAAAAGGGTCATCACCTACTTTTTTGAACCTGAGACACTTCTAAAGCTGATAAATCAGCAGGACCACCATTCTCTTTCTTTTTTTCTTTCATAAGAATTTCCATCTTGCTGATTGTAAAATGGGTTCCTGAGCCCCTGAGCTGCTTATTTCCCGCTGGAGATTAGGAGCTACAAGGGATTATCCTGCTCAGGATTCAAAAACAAGAGAAGCGTTGAGGGAGGAGAAGCATGCTTTTTTATTTTTGCCGTAAACATATACTGTATATATATATAAATGCTGAGTAATAATGTATATACTGCAGTAAGGGTTCCATTTAATTTTGAGGCCTGCTCGTTTTGACTCAGCTTTGATGTGGGGGGGAAAAAAACAACCCTTAACAAACCGGATTACCAACAGTAAAATAAGAGAGTTTTTCATTTTAATTGGGTTGAATGTGGATCGTTTGGTGCTTTTATTTGTGACTGAGGGTTTGTTTTTTTCCTCTAAGCAATTATGGAATGAAAGATCTATGTTCTAAATATGGATTTGCTTTAGGCTGGTAACAATAGAGAACAGTTGTCTATTNTGGGGAATTCTGGGAGTTGAAGGCCACCAAGTGGAAGCATGATGGCTGGGGGATTCTGGGAGTTGAAGGCCACCAAGTGGAATCATGCTGGCTGGGGAATTCTGGGGGTTGAAGGCCACCGAGTGGAAGCATGATGGCTGGGGAATTCTGGGGATTCAAGGCCACCGAGTGGAAGCATGATGGCTGTGGAATTCTGGGAGTTGAAGGCCACCATCTGAAAGCATGATGGCTGGGGAATTCTGGGAGTTGAAATCCACCCATTTTCATTGTCTATGGAGATTCTCAGTCATCCAGGTCCATGGTTGTCCCAAAGGTGCTTTTTCAAGAGGCAACTGGACTTCCTTTGTTTTTCTTTGAAGATGTTTCGCTCTTCATCCAAGAAGCTTCTTCAGCTCTGAACGGTGGAGAATGGGAGGATTTATATTCCTTGCAGTCATCTGGTCATTAGTACTAAGTCGTAAGTTGAGGACTGTCTGTACAGCTATTCCCAACAGGATAATCCCATGTTGTAAAAAAAATAGTACTAAAGACTTTTGGTTCAGCTCAATCCAGGAAGTTGGGGCTGGGAAAAAACAATCTGGAAATCAAGATTTCAGGACAAAATGTGACAAAACAAATATTTCTGTCATTAATACAGCATGGCATTTAAATATCTAGAACTTCTGACTTGCTTCAATGAAGGCTCAGGTGTTAACAATACCCCAGAGTGGTAATTATCATCAGAAAGAAAATGAGATTCAGGATATATCCTTTCATGAGCAATGCAGGCATATAAACAGCTATTCTTGTTAATGGGCTAAATAAGAATCCATGTCACAGCTTAAATGTCAATGCTGCTAACATCGGATCTTCTTGCTTCGACAACATGGAGATGCAGCCATTTTCGTTTACTTTGTTTTACTCTTAGAATTAAAGTTAGAAATAGATGATACTGGGGGGGGAGGAACATGCATGGGAGTTTAGTTAGACATAACAATATTGTAACTAGTGTGAGAACCAAGGTTTTTAGAAATAAGAGATGATAAGAAATGGTGGGTTGAAGAACGGGAGGGAAAGCCTGCATTTCAAACAAATTGGAGAATGTGATTTATGATTGTTAATTAGAGGAGGGAATTGTGCTTTGATACTATGTGCTCAGGGGAGGGGAACTCAGTTTTTGGCATTTAGTGCCGATGCTATGCTACTCAAATAAAGATTCTTTAAGGTAAACAATGCCTCGAAATTCTTTGAAGAGTTTCATCTGTCGGAACCATGACATGAACGCCGTCTCCTTTCGTAAACGTTATCATTTGACGACCAAGCAACAAACACAAAAACTGCCATACAAGAAGTCCTTGACTTCGTATAGTGTCCATTTGGAGTTACAATAGCACTGGGAAAAAGTGACTTACGATGGTTTTTCACACTTACTACCATTGCAGCATCCCCATGGTCACATGATCAAAATTTGGCCGCTTGGCAACTGGCTCGTATTTATGACAGTCACAGTATCCCAGGGGCCACGTTATCCCCTTTTGCAGCCTTCTGATCCGCAAAATCCATGGGGAAGCCCGATTAATATACCAACCGTGTTGCTAGCTTAACAACTGCAGTGATTCACTTAGCAACCGTGGCAGGAAAGGTTGTAAAGTGGGGGGGGGGAACTCACTAAACTACTGTCTCGCTTAGCAACCTGTACAATCTCAAAAGTTACCTCTCTAGATTATTTCATCTGGTTCAGGGGTAGGCAACCTTGGGTCTTTTATGACTCGTGGACTTCAACTCCCAGAATCCCTGAGCCAGCATGGCTCAGCTTGGAAACCTCTCCCTTTCCCCTCAGCGTGGCTGGCTCAGGAATTCTGGGAGTTGAAGTCCACGAGTCATAAAAGAGCCAAGGT
>NW_015388791.1:107032-110838 GCF_001527695.2 Protobothrops mucrosquamatus
AACAACCCTTAACAAACCGGATTACCAACAGTAAAATAAGAGAGTTTTTCATTTTAATTGGGTTGAATGTGGATCGTTTGGTGCTTTTATTTGTGACTGAGGGTTTGTTTTTTTCCTCTAAGCAATTATGGAATGAAAGATCTATGTTCTAAATATGGATTTGCTTTAGGCTGGTAACAATAGAGAACAGTTGTCTATTCTGTTTGTTTATTTATAGTTACAAATTTGTTCTTCTATAACGAGATTCTGAAATCTCAAACTAGATCAGTATCAAATCAGATCAGATAGCATCTTTGACACAGCAGAATGACCGGTTGGATATATTACCTTGCATTATTCTATTGCACATATTAAGCTACTTTATCTCTGTATGAAAAAATAAAAATATGCTGCAGTACAGATACACGTTTTGTGTAGTGGTCAAAAGCAACATATTAGAAATCTGGGGACTGTGTTTTAATCTTGCCTTAGGCATGAAGCCAGTTGGGTTACTTTGGGCCAGTCACTCACTCTGAGCCCTAGGAAGAAAGCAATGGCAAACCACTTCTAAAAATGTTGCCAAGAAAACTCCAAAGATTCAAGACTGACTCAAAGCTGCACATATGCACACACAAACACACGCCTATACAAACACATAAAAATAAAAGATACAAGCTCAACAGCTTGGATAGCCACTACCGTATTGGTTGAACAATAAAATACTGGTTCTTTTCAGAATAATGACCTGGCCTCACACGTAGGCTATGTCCTTAAAGTTTAGAAATGTTTCTCTTTTCTTAATTTAGGGCAGGGGTAGTCAACCTTGGCTCTTTTATGACTCGTGGACTTCAACTCCCAGAATTCCTGAGCCAGCATGGCTGCCTCAGGAATTCTGGGAGTTGAAGTCCACGAGTCATAAAAGAGCCAAGGTTGACTACCCCTGATTTAGGGCGTTTAGTTTTGGAATACTTCTGAAGGAGGATTTTATATATCAAATATAAACAGGTAGTACTCGCCTTACAAAATTGAGCCCAAAATTTAGGTTGGTAAATGAGACATTTGTTAAATGAATTTTGCCCCATTTTACTTTTCTTGTCACAGTTGTTAAGTGAATCTGGCTTCCCCAGTGACTTTGCTTATCAAAAGGTGTTCACATGATCCAGGAATTCATGCAACCGTCATAAATATGAGCCAAGTGTCTGAATTTTGGTCACATGACCATGGAGATGCTCCAATGGTTGTAAGTGTGAAACGTGATTATGTCACTTTTTCAGTGATGTTGTAACTTTGAATGGTCATTAAATGAATTGTCGTAAATCAAGGACTACTTGTGTAATTATGTCTTTGTGTGTTTATGTGTGCACAGACACACACACAGACACACACACATACATACAAAGCCATTCAGGGAGGAACAATATATTAATTTACAAAATAAGTGCATAAAAATAAACACTGATCCTATTTACTGTATGATCCTGACTCATATTTTTGTGCATGTCCATGTCTGTTCGATTTAAATGATACAAAAGATAAAACCCTCCTTATTCCATCTGTTTTATGAAATCAGTCATGTAAGCATATCCCCTTGGTTGTCTCTCCTGCTTTACTGAATAATCAATAGCTCCTCCTGTATTTGGAATCGAATTACGACTAATGGGCATTGGAAATAAAAAAGATTGATGTGAACTAAGTGTGACCTTTAGCTTCCTCCTGTTTAAAAACTAAACTCTGGAAAAAAGCAGCCTTTAAAGAAAAAAAATTAAAAACTGGTAAGGGTAATTGGTTTGGGAAAGTCAAGAAGAGGATCAAAAAGAATATAATATAGCATAATATAGCATAGCATAGCATATAATATAATATAATATAATATTATATTATATTATATTATATTATATTATATTATATTATATTATATTATATTATATTATATTATATTATATTATATTATATTATATTATATTATATTATATTATATTATATTATAATAATAAATATAATATAATATAATATAATATAATATTATATTATATTATAATATAATATAATATTATATTATAATATAATATAATAATAAATATAATATAATATTATATTATAATATAATATAATAATATAATACAATACAATACAATACAATATAAAGCATAGCACAACATAACATAACAACATAATATAATAATATATAATACCATGATATAATAATAATGCAATTATATAATAATATATAATATAACATATAATACAATAATACTGTATAACATATATATAAGGAGGAAGATGTTTTGATATGTTTGATGGCCTGAGTTAGTTGTAAAAATAGTAAAGGGATACAAATAAATAAATAAATGAAATATCATCTCCTGCTGAGATTAGCCCCTGCCGTATTGGCATTTAGGAAATCTGACTGATGAATCAATCACATCCTCTTGCAACCCCCAGGGAGGAATCCACCCATATTTTACATAAAAAGGGCTTTAAGGAGCCCTGGATTTTTTTTTGGGGGGGGGGCTCGGCCTTTCCATAGGACCCCAAAGGGGAGGAAGTGTATTAACGGGGATTTGAATTAAAAACTCTTCCCTTGCAAGGTTGCATTTTATGCATCTATGCATGGAAGGACTTTGTTTGCAGTGACTTTGCTTGCAAATGCCAAACAGGGAATCTGGAAGATTTGGGTCGTCCATCTCGTTTTTTGCAAGCCCTTCCCCAAATCCTCATTTCCCCTCTTCCCTCCCACCACCCATTTTGCTCTTTATTTTTCATTCCCGAGAAGCCCCGGGTTCAAGAAGAGGCTGACACACCCAGGAGAGTCTCCCTCAGCCATCTTGTGATTCCCCACTGGGACTTGTGGGTGCTGACATTTCCCCTCAGGGCCCTTTTCTTTCTTTCCTTTTTCCTTTCCTTCTTTTCCAGCTGGTAGCCATCTGGGTGGCCTACCTGTCAGGGCTGGTGTTGGCAGGACAAAGGAAAAATGAACTGGGTTGGGGGGTCCCGGTGAGTGAAGCCAAAAAAAGCCTCACAATTACACAACTGTCCCCCTGAGGAAAGATTTTGTTGTGAGGGGACAAACTACCTGCTTTAAAGTTGACATTCTCCTTCCAGGCTGGGTTATTTTATTTTATATTTTATTTTATTTTTTATTTTATTTTGTATCCCGCCTTTATTGATTTTACAAACAATCTAAGGCAGTGAATGTGTCCAACGTGATCCTTCCTCCTTCAATTTTCCCCCACAGCAACATCAATGCAAAATAAAAAAAAGTGATTTTTTTTAAAAAATTCCAATTATTACATGCAAGGCCCGCAAAGTACAGGGACAGGTGGAGGGAAAAAAAATGAATAATTTCCTTTGGATTTTCAAAGCCATGGCAGTGCCTTCCCTTCTGAACTTCTGCCTGCTCTCCAGAATTTATTTGTTGTTTAAATTCTTCTGTTTTATTGACACCCATTCATTGTATTCTTTTTTGCCGGGCAGATTAGATTCACCAGAGAAATGTACTCCAGAAATATTTAAAAATATTGGCACCCCTCAGATTTCTCCATTTTGAAGTCAGTTATTTGAAAGCTGGGTGGATCAAACTGAGTTTACTGTAATTAATCTAAGCGGATATTTTTAACTCCAGCTGGGGAAAAAAATCCTTTCCAAATTTGGGGAAAATATAAACTGGACCAATAATTAAATCGTAGCTGTCAACCTGAGATAATTGTAATGGCTTGTTTATATTAGTCATAGAAAGAAATTCAACAAAATTTCCACTGACAGGTTATGACCCAGTCAGATTAACACCTTACGGCCTACTTTATGATCTATTTTATGGGAATATTCAA
>NW_015388791.1:111512-113168 GCF_001527695.2 Protobothrops mucrosquamatus
AAAAAAATCCTTTCCAAATTTGGGGAAAATATAAACTGGACCAATAATTAAATCGTAGCTGTCAACCTGAGATAATTGTAATGGCTTGTTTATATTAGTCATAGAAAGAAATTCAACAAAATTTCCACTGACAGGTTATGACCCAGTCAGATTAACACCTTACGGCCTACTTTATGATCTATTTTATGGGAATATTCAAATTCTGAATCTCTCTGGTGTTTTCATTCATTTTTTATAAATTGCTGATTTTTCCAAAAACAGCCAAACATCTCTTGGTATCATAACAAGGAAATTAGACATGGAAAACTATAATGATAGAGAGGATGCAGTCATGCCTCTAGTAGTAGTTCTTTGTTTTTTAAAAATGTTACCTTTCCACCCCCCAAAAATATTGGCAACTTTGCCTCAGAAATTTAAAATGTAAAATAACAATGACCATGAGGCCTTTTTTTGATGCTAGTCGTGCCAATCAATAACCATAAATTGGGATACCTAGGCTGGTTTATTTTAAACAAATATTTTTTTACTTAATATTTGTTATTTGGTCTTTTATTGTTTTTAAAATGTTTTTCTTGTTTTAATTATTGTATGTCTTTTCTGAATCATGAGCTGCCCAGAGAAATTGATTGAGATGGGCAGCTATATTAATAAATAAATAAATAAATAAATAAATAAATAAATAAATAAATAAATAAATAAATAAATGAATGAATGAGTGAATGAGTGAATGAGTGAATGAGTGAATAAATAAATAAATAAATAAATAAATAAATAAATAAATAAATTTTAAGTCTTCAGAATTTTGAATTAAATGAGCAAGAAATTTAATCAAAGAAAAAGTACATCATTAATCCCTTCTGATTTAGTAGCCGAATAAATCCGGCTTCAATATTACACATTCATCAATTTTAGAAACTGTTCTAAAAATACTCCTTCTTTTCTCTCTTCCAACTTCTAGTCGAAGAATCCTGCTTACCAAAGAGAGAAGAAAACAGAAAGTAAGTAACGATTACCCTCTAAAATTACGCTTGAGCTAGCCAGAAATCTTTATCATCATCATTGACATAATAATTTTATAATTAGAATATTATGAACCTAGCGTGGCAGTTTGTGTATTCTATAACAATGGAGTTATAGGGTAGCTATTTTCAGATATATTGAATACTGTTTTAAAATCATTAATTGTTCACAATCATTGTTGTGCAGACTTTTAAATAGATCTGGGAAGACCCAGGAATCCACTCTAAGATTCTGAGGGATTTCAGGCCCATCAAATTTCTCTGTCCAGCCACAACAAAAGTTGCTGTTGTAACCTTCATGTACATGTTAATTTCCAAGAGGAAAATTTAAAAAAAATCAATCCTATCAATATATTTGCTAGATAAGCTATATATATATATATTTCAAAACTCTTTGTTAATATACTGAGAAAATGAACCTGGTTAAAATATCGCTACACAAAATGTCTATGTGATAACTGCTATCTCTTCTCAATAGGATTTTTTTGAGAAGGAAAAACTTAAGTCCAAGATGAAGCTATTGGGAGTATCTCCTTTGAAAAACTCAGCTGTCAGTTTGGACCTTCTCAATCTCTATGTTGTTAATCAGATCTCTACAAAGAAAGAAAATGCTGGTAAGATTAAGAACACATTTCAC
>NW_015388791.1:113249-121871 GCF_001527695.2 Protobothrops mucrosquamatus
ACAAAATGTCTATGTGATAACTGCTATCTCTTCTCAATAGGATTTTTTTGAGAAGGAAAAACTTAAGTCCAAGATGAAGCTATTGGGAGTATCTCCTTTGAAAAACTCAGCTGTCAGTTTGGACCTTCTCAATCTCTATGTTGTTAATCAGATCTCTACAAAGAAAGAAAATGCTGGTAAGATTAAGAACACATTTCACTGACATCGTTTTAACTTTCAAAAACGAGACACATCGCCAGGTGGTAGCCTCAATATTCATTTCATCAAATTTCAATTGTATTTTCCAAGTTTGCTACTGGAATTAGAAGTAGGAATTTGCACAAAAAGCTGTAGCCCATAATAGCGTGCTTGCCAATTGCTATTGGGAATTAGAGCTGTACAATAGTGTGGATTCAGTTCTAATAAGGTGCTTTGGAACATAAGATCATGAACAAAACACCTGTCTGCCATGTGTAAAGTAGCTGCCTTTTTTCCCTAAGACTTAATGGTAATTACCACCAAGCAGGAAAAGACATAGTTGCTTTTAAAGGTTGGGGCCAGGTCCTGTGTTTGCATTTCTAGGCATCCCTTAATACCTATTTGGATCTGAATCTGAAAAACTGGCCAGGTTCTGCCCCCTTATAGATATATAGATATAGACATAGATACTGTATATAGATTTACTGTAGATATAGAGATATAGAGATTATAGATATAGAGATTCAGAGACATAAATATAGAGAAAGAGATATAGAGATATAAATATAGAGATAGAGATAGGTATATATTCTGTTCCTGTTTAACTCACCGTAATCTTTATTTTAATCATCTTTATTTTAATTACAGAGAATATTCGAAAGCCAATTCATGTAGATATTAACAGAGAAACTAAAATTCCTTTGAGAAAGCAAAATGTAGACTTTCCCAAGTCACCGGAATGCAGACCAACTAAGCTGTCCCTTGATGACATCCAGCATAGGTATATAAAATGTCAATTATCTTTTCACATTTTAGCAAAATGCTTTCGTTTCTTTCATGCGCTGCCTTTTCAAGTGCAATTTTTTTCAGATAACCGTCACTGCCAATCATACATTTAAAGTACTAAGATTTCCAGATCGTTTCCTTTTTGCAAGCATTGCCTTGCGTTAAAATGGATGTGAGCGTATAAAAAAGCGTTCAAATATAATGAAACCATAGGGCTGTTAATATCCATAAGATGTACTCTTCATTAAAATCTCAAGGTATTTCCATGTTCCTAAACTCATGAGAATATAGATTACAGGGCATCAAATTGCTGTCAACTGTTAAATGAAAACTTGCTACTGCAGCTCAGAACTTTGAACCTCATTTCTCCTTATGGAAAATTATATGCATTATTAAATAATTGCCTATAATTTGCTGATATCTTCCTCAATCGTCCCAGATTTAGGTTACAGGTAATCCTGTAGCAATTTCCACTGCTAAGCGAAACAGTTACTAAGTGAGTTTTGCCCCATTCTCAACCTTTCTGGCCACAATTATTCAATGAATCACTGCAGTTAACACACGATTGTAGGCTTCCCTTATTGACTTTGCTTGTGAAGGTTGCAAAGGGGGAATCACATGACCCTGGGACCTCATAAGTATGAGCCAGTTGCCAAGTGTCCAAATTTTGATCATGTGCCCATGGGGAGGCTGCCACAGTCATAAGTGTGAAGAACGATCATAACTCAGTTTTTTCAGTGCCCCATTGTAACTTTGAACGGTCGCTGAATGAAAGGTTGTGAGTCAAGGATGACCTGTATTTACATAATATAATAAAAGGATAACTGATAGATTATATATACAAAATAGAGTAGAGTAATATTTTTTTATCTTAACTAGGATAACTATTTTGTAGTGGAAGAAGAAATGAGAGAGATTTGTGATAAGAGAAAAATTGGTACTAATCAATGACTTATTAGACTAAGAAATAGAATATATCTGGAAATATTAAAATGTTATTGTTGGGATATTATGTGTATTTTAGAAGGGGTACCCGAAGTGCTAATAATATGTTTATTCAAGATTAAATTGGATTATGGTAATTCTAAATCAGTAAAGCTTAAAAACAGGATTTGGATCTATATAGATGTAATGTAGAAATGGATTAACCTAAATATGTTATACTATTTGAGGGAAACAGAGAGGGAACATTTAATGAATTAATTTGAGTTATATATATATATGTCTTTGGATGATTGATTACCCCATCACCACGGTGTTTCTCAAGCACTTTGATGTAAAAGTTAAAAAACCAATAAAATTTGTTTATAAAAAAAAATAAAAAAATAAAAGGATAACTTGCTCACTTTACACTGATAAGATTTTTGTTTCACTCATCAAATGCTGTTTCCTTTCTATATTCAAGCAGTGTATGCAGTACCTTATTTAGGTGACCCACTTGCCACAACCTGATTGTTAGTCTTGAAGTTACCCCAAGACTCTTCCTATTGTTGTACGAGATTTAATGCGCAATTAGATTTGTTAACTATTAGCAGAAATTTATGCACATTTATTTAAAATTGGAGGCAGCAGGACCTAAACCTAGGTAGGTCTGCATAGGATTATCCTATAGCAGTAAATTTCTTTGTTTCCAATCCAGTTTGCTTCTACCTGAAAATGCACGATCGTATGTTGTTTTTTTAAAATATACCAATGACTTACTTTGCTTTTTAAATTGTTTTCTTCATAGGATACAAGAAGAAATCTTAGACAGTAGAAGAAAATACCTCTATGAAAAAGCCAGTGTTCATTCTGAAGTAAGGTTTTTTTCAGGGAAGTAGATTTATCACTTGTATCTCTCTGTCAGAGTTAACACTATGGGTTGTATTTATGGAATGAATTTTAGAACAATTCTAATGTCGGCTTGTAGAGTAGAAGACCAACAATAAGTCTCGACTTCATTGTATAGCTCTAGTCAATCACCCTTCCCAAAACAATATTAAAATGATATATAAATCCCGTCAGCATAACAAAAGAAAAAAAACCCAATAAAATACAGGCATCGTGAAGCAAATAAATGCACATTACTAGACAATTCCATGAAGTAAAAGAACAAACGGTTTCAGTTTGCCAGTTGGTCACTGCGATGTAAAAAAGATGTTGAGACTCTAGAAAGAGAAGAGCAACAAAGATGATCAGGGGACTGGAGGCTAAAGCATATAAGGAACGGTTGCTGGAATTGGGTATGTCTAGTTTAATGAAGAGAAGGACGAGGGGCGACATGATAGCAGCGTTCCAGTATCTCAGGGGCTGCCACAAAGAAGAGGGAGTCAAGCTATTCTCCAAAGCACCTGAAGGCAGGACAAGGAGCAACAGATGGAAACTAATCAAGGAGAGAAGCAACCTAGAACTAAGGAGAAACTTCCTGACAGTTAGAACAATTAACCAGTGGAACAACCTGCCTCCAGAAGCGGTGAATGCTCCAACACTGGAGGTTTTTAAGAAGAGACTGGACAGCCATTTGTCCGAAATGGTATAGGGTTTCCTGCCTGAGCGGGGGGGTTGGACTAGATGACCTCCAAGGTCCCTTCCAACTTTACTACTACTACTACTACTACTACTACTACTACTACTACTACTATTATTATTATTATCATCATCATCATTATTATTATTATTATTATTATTATAGTTCTTCTCTAAAGAAAAAAAATGTATTCCTATCATTGAAGTTAAGTTTATAAAATGAACAAATTTCTTAGAAGACGCCTAATCTGTCATGAAGGCTTCTTCTAATGTATTGACAGGATTTGGGATCTACTCGAACAATAAATAACAAAGAGGGAGATTTCTGGCTTTCTACAACAGCCTACAGGCCAGAAGAATTCAATGTCCCAGATCCAGAGGCACCAGTGGGTCTGTATTTCCAGCAGCTGAATAGGTAAAGATAGATTATTTGTTGATTGTATTACAGTGCTTTTAAATGTGCCATTATCTTTGTGTGTGTGTGTGGGGGGGAAATTCTTTGTAATAGCGATTTTTCCATGTGAATTTTTAATGAACTGGTAATTTCTTATGAAAAGTGGAGGTTAATCATTTATTATTTCATTTATTATATCATCATCATTTTTATCCACTGAGGAATAAAGGCATCCTCCTCATATTTCCAACCAATTTCCTGAGCTTTCTTTTGTCAATTGGGCCCACAGTGTTTGCTGATATTGTCGATCCATCTTGTTTTAGGTCTCTTTTGTGGACGCTCTTTATATATACTGTATATATATATATATATATAAAATTATATCGTTGAAATCTTTTGCTATTGTTTATGAGCAGGAAACAGATCAATACCTATACAGTATATCTATCTCACTGTAGTTCTCCTCAGTTCTCCTGTAGTTCTCTTTAATCCCCCCAAAATGACTTGTTTTGTTGAAAATAAAACTGAAGCAGATGCTTGCAGCCTTGCACAATGTAGTCATCAAAATTGTGCTTATCTTAGGCTTTCTTGCTCATTTCACTGTTTACAAATGGGCTTAAAATACATAAAGCTAACTATATTTAAGCACTACCTCAGGAATAGCCAAATTAAAGAGAATATTATCAAGTGTGACAAGAGTACAGTAGTTCTTTTTTCTGAGTGTACACATTCAGAAAAACGAACGACTGATTAAATACAGCACTGTTGGTTCTATTTGATTTGTTTAAAATATTAGGTGTAGCATGAGTGACAGTCCAAATCAGAACATTTCAAAATTCTTAGATGATGCCTTAGGTATTTTATGCTCTGACATCATTTCCTGTGACATTTCTTCACCCTCCTTTCCTGACAATAATGGAGCCACAGTGACATACAGTGGTTAGACTGGTTAGTCACAGTTANTGATATATGGAAGACTCAGATTTCAGGGTTTTGTTTTAAGAATAAAAATCTATATTATAATTATTGCAGTATTCTAAACCTCGGAACAATGTCATGTCAGCAAGAAGTCCCATCTTTCATATTAAGTAAAAATAAATTTTAAAACCTTATACGTTGACACTGTCTGTACCGTACCAGCAATTCACATTTTACCTTTTTTTCCCCCCCCCAAGTCCAGGATACGGTAACTCCATTGATAAAGATTTTGGAAACAGTCAAGCTAATGGAGAAGAATCATTGTTTGGTACTGTAAATGATCTGGTAAAGACTAGCCAAGATACAAGCTTTCCGCCAATTGCAAGTTTGTTTGAAGAGGGCAATCCATTTCTGGCATTTCCTCCTTCTCAATCTTACTGTTCTTTTGCTAACCAAAGCCATATCGACCAGCTATTCACAGATATTGGCGATGCAAAAGAAATATTCAGTAAACCCAGCCTGTATGACGGTGAAGAAATGCATCAGATGACGGGTCCCCGCTGCGCAGCTGAGAGGGACCTCACCAGCATCCTCACAGCTCCAGAGATGATTTGCTCCCTTAACAATCAAAGCTTAAATGCGATAAACCAGAATCCAGTTTGGAATCAGTCCGATCACTGCAATCCTGTAGAGTTTTCTGATCAACAAAAACTTACTACGTTCTTTGATAATATAGGTAAATGTCCGCAATGCAAGTAGCAAATGTAATGAGGAGGCTTTATGTTTTAAGGGGTTGCGCAGTTTGATTAACATTTTTTTTTAATTTTATTAAGGCAGGCGTTTGATGCGGGTGGGAAAAGAGTTACACACATTGCAGGGATGTCTTGCTGGGCTATATGGAGCATCACTGCACTCACATACAATTACCGCATTCAAAGAATACCCCTAAACGAAGGGTCAATATGGTCTCTTGCAGATGATTTCCCAAATGTGTAAATGACAACCACGATTAACCAGGGAAAAGAGAGAATGCTGTTGTGGTTGGACCGGAAGATTCGGCCTGGAGAAATGAATCTCTTTCTGTAGCCCAAAGACCAGCCTGCTTGTTCCGTGAAACCTTTATAGAACGAGAACCAAACCGTCCCTTTTATGACTTGGTTCTTATTCTTCTCCACGTGATGTTGGAGGAACTGATCTTTAAAATGTTTTGACTATATCTGTCAGGCACAAACCACCAGACCCACAAGTAGAGCGTTCAAAGTAGCTACTTTATTGTTCTCTGCCTATATTACAGGAATCTTCCCAGATTGGCAGATTCACCCGAGAGAGACCAGATAAAGCTCAAATGCATTTAATGAGCATTTAACATAATGAGTCCATATTAATTCCCCGTTTGATTCCTCCTCCTGACTGGGACGGTTGCTCTCCAATAATATTGGAGTACATATAGTGTTTGGCAGATTTGAAAGCAGAATTAAGCATAACCAAGCCTTATTATGGAGTGACCAGCTGATTAATTAATTACATATTCAATTCAATGACTAAGATATCTTTTGATCTACAATTGATCATAAAAACGAATGCTTCTGCTATTAGGGGAGGCTCCCTTTTAATTTTAGTAGTAGGGTACTGAACCTATGAGTAAGTGAAATTAACGAAGACATTGCTGAAGGAGGAAAAACACACCGCTGATTTATGACCCATCCTCTCTTTTTTAATGTGGTCACGTGAACTTATTTTTGAGACTTTTGTTTTGTTTTGTTTTGCAGGAGGTTTTAAAAACCAAAAGAAATATACAAAGGCACCAACAACTATAAAGAATCACTTAAAGAATGGGTGAGCTCTTTTTTTAAAAAAAGAATTTCATTCACATATAGAATGGTATTGTAGTATGAGGATTTTTCACATAGTTTGTGAGAAAGCATTCTTATAAGATGGATACAGGAGAAGCATTATCAATCACAGATGACCAGGAAGCAGCTCTAATATGCCCCCACACAGAGACTTTCTGTCTTCCAATATTATTGTTCCTTTTTTTCCCAGCCAAGAATAAACTTCAAACCAATGCTGAACTACTACAGCCTAGTCTTTATTCTCGTAGACTAAACTACTAGCTTTGACTAGCTACAACCAAAGTGATCAGCAAGCATGTCACAATCAACACTTATCAACTGGCTTATTATACAGAGAGCCAGCTTGGACGAGCGGTTAAGGGGCTGGCCTAGAGATCAGCAGATTCTGAGTTCTAGTCTTGCCTTAGGCAGGAAAGCCAGCTGGGTGACTTTGAGCCAATCACCAGGGGACGGTGAGACTTGGAGCCAATCAGTGTCTCTCAATCACAGGGTTGTTGTGAGGAAAATAGAGAGAAGAGTATTGGATGTGCTCGCCACTTCGAATTACTTGTAAAAACAAGAAAGGTGGAATGCAAATAAATAACAAACGAACAAATAATGGCACAAGCTGTGGTGGCACTTACTGGCACCTGTTACGCAAGAAAACTGCACACTTCAGTGCCGAGTGATTTAGTTTTCTAAGGCAACTTTACAGTCATTGTGCAGTTAGCCTGGAAGGTGTGCCCTAACAGGTTAGAGCCCACGGAGGGGCCTTGGATGGTATTCATTAATATATTATAATAAGGACAACATTGGGTCTTCCAATGTAACAATTCTCCACTCTTCTTTCATCCAGGATGAAAACTGACAGCAGCGCTTTGAGTGTAAGAAACGAGAAGGGATTTGACTATTGCAAGCAAATACTTTTCTGTGTATTAGATCCGGGCCTAGATATTTATCTCAAAATTACTGTTATGTTTGTTGTGTTATATTTTATATTATAGAGTATTCTGCCTATATATTAGAATAGGCTCCTATGGTTAGATTTTTCCTAGTTCTAAAAGATGTCAGCTATTTAGCGAATGCTTATGAGATGAACTTGCTAAGAACAATTATTGAATTAGCCTTACATAATGTACTTAGGTTTCCTAAACTAGAGTGTACCATAATATTGATCATTTTAACTTGGGGAATAACTCTGCTTTATTCTGTCTCACTGTATTTTCCAGCAGGAAGAAAGGCCGCCCCGATCCCAGTATGGATTATTTGAAGATTTTCGAGCACGAAACGGTAAAATTTTTACATAAGCTGTTACCTGGCAGATTTTCCTTGCTGCTTGTAATTATTTTCAAGATAATGGTTCTTATTTGAAAGAATACTTTTTTATATAAAAAACAACAACACACCCTTATTATTTTTGTTGCTCTTCTCTGTACTCTCTCAACTTCTTTTTTTACCTTTTGTTTTCATTTTACATTTGGTTAGCTAGCCAGAGGAAACAAGGCTGAGTGGCACAAAACAAATGACCTCTCAAGTCGATTTGCGTGCAGAGTATATGAGCAGTTTAGCAGCTACGTAGCAGATGTCAGACAATCTGCCCTTGGCATGCTGAAAGATCATTTGCACAATGAGCATAAAAGACACATTTGCTGTTTCTTTCTAACCAGATGGGGCTAATCGCAAGTACCCATTTTCTTCGGTAAGGCTTTAACCCTAGGCCAAGTAGGAAAGAAACGTGAGTTCCCTTAATGGAACGATTGTGTAATTACATTAGTGAAGACATCAGGAAATGAATTCTTGCAAATGTATTCTTTTTTTTTTTTCAACAAAAATTTTTATTGGTTTTATTTTACATGGTGGCAAGGCCATCAATTAATCAAAACAAAATCATATTTGTACAATTCAAATTATTTCAATATAATTAACTCAGTTATACATATAACTAATCTATTATTATTTTAATATATCCTACTTCCCCTTAGGTCAATACTAGTAACTCTATTTCTATAC
>NW_015388791.1:123819-139616 GCF_001527695.2 Protobothrops mucrosquamatus
TCGCTCTCCCGAGATAAAGGGAGAGCTTTTGGGACTCTACTCCTATCCAGGAGTACTCACCTCGACCCCTTCTCCCGGGGCACAAGGTTCCAAGCCGCTGAACAGCTGCTGACCGCTGTTCATGCTGGCTCTGACGCCTTCCCAAGCGGACGGCTCCGAAAAGAGCCGCCATCGGCGCGCCGTCCCACCGGAAGTCCTCCTTGCAAATGTATTCTTGATTAAGGGACTGGAGGCTAAAGCATATAAGGAACGGTTGCTGGAATTGGGTATGTCTAGTTTAATGAAGAGAAGGACGAGGGAGGACATGATAGCAGTCTTCCAGTATCTCAGGGGCTGCCCCAAAGAAGAGGGAGTCAAGCTATTCTCCAAAGTACCTGAAGGCAGGACAAGCAGCAACGGATGGAAACTAATCAAGGAGAGAAGCAACCTGGAACTAAGGAGAAACTTCCTGACAGAACAATTAATCAGTGGAACAACCTGCCTCCAGAAGTGGTGAATGCTCCATCACTGGACGTTTTTAAGAAGAGACGGGTCAGCCATTTGTCTGAAATGGTACAGGGTTTCCTGGCTGAGCAGGGGGTTGGACTAGATGACCTCCAAGGTCCTTTCCAACATTATTATTATTATTATTATTATTATTATTATTATTATTATTATTATTATTATTATTATTATTATTATTATTATTATTATTATTATTATTATTATTATTATTATTATTATTAGAGGTATACAGGTAGTCCTTGACTTATAACCATTCGTTTAATGACTATTCAACGTTAACAACGGCAGTGAAAAAAGTGACTTATGACCGTTTTTCATACTTACAACCCTTGCAGCCTCCCCGTGATTAGGTGATCAGAATTCAGACCCTCAGTAACTGGTATGTATTTATGACCGTTGCAGGATCACGTGATCCCCTTTTGCGATCTTCTGACAAGCAAAGTCAATGGCGGAAGCCAGATCCACTTAACAACTGGAGTTTAACAACTGCAGTGACCCACTTAACAAATGTGGCAAGAAAAGTCATGAAACGGGGCAAAATTCCCTTAACGACTGTCTCCCTTAGCAAGAGAAGCTTTGGGCTTAACTGTGGTCGTAAGTTGAGGATTACTTGTACTGGAACCAATTCACTGAGAAACAGAGCATTCTTTCCTTGGTGTAAGAAAAGAATTTAATAATAATAATAATAATAAAGTTGGAAGGGACCTTGGAGGTCATCTAGTCCAACCCCCTGCTCAGGCTGGAAACCCTATACCATTTCAGACAAATGGCTGTCCAGTCTCTTCTTAAAAACTTCCAGTGTTGGAGCATTCACAGCTTCTGGAGGCAGGTTGTTCCATTGGCTAATTGTTCTAACTGTCAGGAAGTTTCTCCTTAGTTCTAGGTTGCTTCTCTCCTTGATTAGTTTCCATCCATTGCTTCTTGTCCTGCCTTCAGGCGCTTTGGAGAATAGCTTGACTCCCTCTTCTTTGGGGCAGCCCCTGAGATACTGGAAGACGGCTATCATGTCCCTCCTCATCCTTCTCTTCATTAAACTAGACAGACCCAGTTCCAGTAACTGTTCCTTATATGTCTTAGCCTCCTTTTTTCCATGTTATGTTGTCAACAACAGAAGATTCTTGAGCAAATTCCTAATAACAAGGTTCTTGAGCATATTCCTAAGACCTGAAAGAGAAGCTAAAGAAAAATAGTTGCGGCAAAAAAAAAAAAGATACTAATATCATTTTTTTAATTTTTTGTAAAGCTGGATAAGGAAGTTTACAGTGATTTTGATCAGCATTGGAAGCAACGCAGGCAAAATGGTGAGTTTTCATTTGACATTCATTAATAGCTGCCTTCTCATCTAGGCTCTTNTGATATATGGAAGACTCAGATTTCAGGGTTTTGTTTTAAGAATAAAAATCTATATTATAATTATTGCAGTATTCTAAACCTCGGAACAATGTCATGTCAGCAAGAAGTCCCATCTTTCATATTAAGTAAAAATAAATTTTAAAACCTTATACGTTGACACTGTCTGTACCGTACCAGCAATTCACATTTTACCTTTTTTCCCCCCCCCAAGTCCAGGATACGGTAACTCCATTGATAAAGATTTTGGAAACAGTCAAGCTAATGGAGAAGAATCATTGTTTGGTACTGTAAATGATCTGGTAAAGACTAGCCAAGATACAAGCTTTCAGCCAATTGCAAGTTTGTTTGAAGAGGGCAATCCGTTTCTGGCATTTCCTCCTTCTCAATCTTACTGTTCTTTTGCTAACCAAAGCCATATCGACCAGCTATTCACAGATATTGGCGATGCAAAAGAAATATTCAGTAAACCCAGCCTGTATGACGGTGAAGAAATGCATCAGATGACGGGTCCCCGCTGCGCAGCTGAGCGGGACCTCACCAGCATCCTCACAGCTCCAGAGATGATTTGCTCCCTTAACAATCAAAGCTTAAATGCGATAAACCAGAATCCAGTTTGGAATCAGTCCGATCACTGCAATCCTGTAGAGTTTTCTAATCAACAAAAATTTACTACGTTCTTTGATAATATAGGTAAATGTCCGCAATGCAAGTAGCAAATGTAATGAGGAGGCTTTATGTTTTAAGGGGTTGCGCAGTTTGATTAACATTTTTTTTTTTAAATTTTATTAAGGCAGGCGTTTGATGCGGGTGGGAAAAGAGTTGCACACATTGCAGGGATGTCTTGCTGGGCTGTATGGAGCATCACTGCACTCACGTACAATTACCGCGTTCAAAGAATACCCTTAAACGAAGGGTCAATATGGTGTCTTGCAGATGATTTCCCAAATGTGTAAATGACAACCACGATTAACCAGGGAAAAGAGAGAATGCTGTTGTGGTTGGACCGGAAGATTCGGCCTGGAGAAATGAATCTCTTTCTGTAGCCCAAAGAACAGCCTGCTTGTTCCGTGAAACCTTTATAGAACGAGAACCAAACCGTCCCTTTTATGACTTGGTTCTCATTCTTCTCCACGTGATGTTGGAGGAACTGATCTTTAAAATGTTTGGACTATATCTGTCAGGCACAAACCACCAGACCCACAAGTAGAGCGTTCAAAGTAGCTACTTTATTGTTCTCTGCCTATAATACAGGAATCTTCCCAGATTGGCAGATTCACCCGAGAGAGACCAGATAAAGCTCAAATGCATTTAATGAGCATTTAACATAATGAGTCCATATTAATTCCCCGTTTGATTCCTCCTCCTGACTGGGACGGTTGCTCTCCAATAATATTGGGGTACATATAGTGTTTGGCAGACTTGAAAGCAAAATTAAGCATAATCAAGCCTTATTATGGAGTGACCAGCTGATTAATTAATTGCATATTCAATTCAATGACTAAGATACGTTTTGATCTACAATTGATCATAAAAACGAATGCTTCTGCTATTCGGGGAGGCTCCCTTTTAATTTTAGTAGTAGGGTATTGAACCTATGAGTAAGTGAAATTAACGTAGACATTGCTGAAGGAGGAAAAACACACCGCTGATTTATGACCCATCCTCTCTTTTTTAATGTGGTCACGTGAACTTATTTTTGAGACTTTTGTTTTGTTTTGTTTTGCAGGAGGTTTTAAAAACCAAAAGAAATATACACAGGCACCAAAAACCATAAAGAATGACTTAAAGAACGGGTGAGCTCTTTTTAAAAAAAAGAGTTTTGTTCACATATAGAACGGTATTGTAGTATGAGGATTTTTCGCATAGTTTGTGAGAAAGCATTCTTATAAGATGGATACAGGAGAAGCATTATCAATCACAGATGACCAGGAAGCAGCTCTAGTATGCCCCCACACAGAGACTTTCTGTCTTCCAATATTATTGTTCCTTTTTTTCCCAGCCAAGAATAAACTTCAAACCAATGCTGAACTACTACAGCCTAGTCTTTATTCTCGTAGACTAAACGACTAGCTTTGACTAGCTACAACCAAAGTGATCAGCAAGCATGTCACAATCAACACTTATCAACTGGCTTATTATATAGAGAGCCCGCTTGGTCGAGCGGTTAAGGGGCTGGCCTAGAGATCAGCAGATTCTGAGTTCTAGTCCTGCCTTAGGCAGGAAAGCCAGCTGGGTGACTTTGAGCCAATCACCAGGGGATGGTGAGACTTGGAGCCAATCACTGTCTCTCAATCACAGGGTTGTTGCGAGGAAAATAGAGAGAAGAGTATTGGATGTGCTCGCCACTTCGAATTACTTGCAAAAACAAGAAAGGTGGAATGCAAATAAATAACAAACGAACAAATAATGGCACAAGCTGAGACTATCTGTGGTGGTACCTGTTATGCAAGAAAACTGCACACTTCAGTGCCGAGTGATTTAGTTTTCTAAGGCAACTTTACAGTCATTGTGCAGTTAGCCTGGAAGGTGTGCCCTAACAGGTTAGAGCCCACGGAGGGGCCTTGGATGATATTCATTAATATATTATAATAAGGACAACATTGGGTCTTCCAATGTAACAATTCTCCACTCTTCTTTCATCCAGGATGAAAACTGACAGCAGTGCTTTGAGTGTAAGAAACGAGAAGGGATTTGACTATTGCAAGCAAATACTTTTCTGTGTATTAGATCAGGGCCTAGATATTTATCTCAAAATTACTGTTATGTTTGTTGTGTTATATTTTATATTATAGAGTATTCTGCCTATATATTAGAATAGGCTCCTATCGTTAGATTTTTTCCTAGTTCTAAAAGATGTCAGCTATTTAGCGAATGCTTATGAGATGAACTTGCTAAGAACAATTATTGAATTAGCCTTACATAATATACTTAGGTTTCCTAAACTAGAGTGTACCATAATATTGATCATTTTAACTTGGGGAATAACTCTGCTTTATTCTTTCTCACTGTATTTTCCAGCAGGAAGAAAGGCCGCCCCGATCCCAGTATGGATTATTTGAAGATTTTCGAGCACGAAACGGTAAAATTTTTACATAAGCTGTTACCTGGCAGATTTTCCTTGCTGCTTGTAATTATTTTCAAGATAATGGTTCTTATTTGAAAGAATACTTTTTTATATAAAAAACAACAACACACCCTTATTATTTTTGTTGCTCTTCTCTGTACTCTCTCAACTTCTTTTTTTACCTTTTGTTTTCATTTTACATTTGGTTAGCTAGCCAGAGGAAACAAGGCTGAGTGGCACAAAACAAATGACCTCTCAAGTCGATTTGCGTGCAGAGTATATGAACAGTTCAGCAGCTACGTAGCAGATGTCAGACAATCTGCCCTTGGCATGCTGAAAGATCATTTGCACAATGAGCATAAAAGACACATTTGCTGTTTCTTTCTAACCAGATGGGGCTAATCGCAAGTACCCATTTTCTTCGGTAAGGCTTTAACCCTAGGCCAAGTAGGAAAGAAACGTGAGTTCCCTTAATGGAACGATTGTGTAATTACATTAGTGAAGACATCAGGAAATGTATTCTTGCAAATGTATTCTTGATTAGGGGACTGGAGGCTAAAATATATAAGGAATGGTTGCTGGAATTGGGTGTGTCTAGTTGAATGAAGAGAAGGACGAGGGGGGACAGGATAGCAGTCTTCCAGTATCTCAGGGGCTGCCACAAAGAAGAGGGAGTCAAGCTATTTTTCAAAGCGCCTGGAGGCAGGACAAGAAGCAACAGATGGAAACTAATCAAGGAGAGAAGCAACCTGGAACTAAGGAGAAACTTCCTGACAGAACAATTAACCAGTGGAACAACCTACCTCCAGAAGTTGTGGGTGCTCCAACACTGGAAGTTTTTAAGAAGAGACGGGTCAGCCATTTGTCTGAAATGGTACAGGGTTTCCTGGCTGAGCAGGGGGTTGGACTAGATGACCTCCAAGGTCCCTTCCAACTTTATTATTATTATTATTATTATTATTATTATTATTATTATTATTATTATTATTATTATTATTATTATTACTACTACTACTACTACTACTACTATTATTAGAGGTATACAGGTAGTCCTTGACTTATAACCATTCGTTTAATGACTATTCAACAGTTAACAACTGCACTGAAAAAAGTGGCTTATGACCGTTTTTCATACTTACAACCCTTGCAGCCTCCCCATGATTAGGTGATCAGAATTCAGACCCTCGGCAACCGGTATGTATTTATGACCTTGCAGGATCACGTGATCCCCTTTTGCGATCTTCTGACAAGCAAAGTCAATGGCGGAAGCCAGATCCACTTAACAACTGGAGTTTAACAACTGCAGTGACCCACTTAACAAATGTGGCAAGAAAAGTCATGAAACGGGGCAAAATTCCCTTAACGACTGTCTCCCTTAGCAAGAGAAGCTTTGGGCTTAACTGTGGTCGTAAGTTGAGGATTACTTGTACTGGAACCAATTCACTGAGAAACAGAGCATTCTTTCCTTGGTGTAAGAAAAGAATTTAATAATAATAATAAGAAAGTTGGAAGGGACCTTGGAGGTCATCTAGTCCAACCCCCTGCTCAGGCTGGAAACCCTACACCATTTCAGACAAATGGCTGTCCAGTCTCATCTTAAAAACTTCCAGTGTTGGTGCATTCACCGCTTCTGGAGGCAGGTTGTTCCACTGGTTAATTGTTCTCACTGTCAGGAAGTTTCTCCTTAGTTCTAGGTTGCTTCTCTCCTTGATTAGTTTCCATCCGTTGCTTCTTGTCCTGCCTTCAGATGCTTTGGAGAATAGCTTGACTCCCTTTTCTTTGGGGCAGCCCCTGAGATATTGGAACACTGCTATCATGTCCCTCCTCAACCTTCTCTTCATTAAACTAGACAGACCCAATTCCAGTAACTGTTCCTTATATGTCTTAGCCTCCTTTTTTCCATGTTATGTTGTCAACAACAGAAGATTCTTGAGCAAATTCCTAATAACAAGGTTCTTGAGCAAATTCCTAAGACCTGAAAGAGAAGCTAAAGAAAAATAGTTGCGGCAAAAAAAAAAAAGATACTAATATCATTTTTTTAATTTTTTGTAAAGCTGGATAAGGAAGTTTACAGTGATTTTGATCAGCATTGGAAGCAACGCAGGCAAAATGGTGAGTTTTCATTTGACATTCATTAATAGCTGCCTTCTCATCTAGGCTCTTNGTTGTCTTAAACGGTTTCACATTTAACGATGGAGAAAAAAAGACGCCCTGTTCTTTGGCCCTAATGTCCTTGTCGAGAATGGAAAAAGTCTAACATGAATTGTAAAGTATTTCTTAGTCATCTTAAAGAATGCCTCCCAAACTGAGTAAATTATCCAAAATTGAGGAAAAAATGGTTTTTCTTGGGGTGACAACATCCGAACCCATTACCCAATCACAACAGGGATGGTTGGTTTTATCTATATCAGGGGTCTTCAAACTTGGCCCTTTTATGACTTGTGGACTTCAACTCCCAGAATTCCTTAGCCAGCATGCCTGGCTGAGGAATTCTGGGAGTTGAAGTTCACAAGTCATAAAAGGGCCAAGTTTGAAGACCCCTGATCTATATTGGGCAAAAATAACTTTCTGATCAGCAGTTTTGGGTAACAAAGGCAAAAGTTTGATCAAGCAGAGTTAATGGGGGGGGGGGAGCTGGATTCATTTAACAATTCCCTGATTCACTTAGCAAAGCAGCGATTTGCTGAACAACCACGATGAAAAGGTTGCAAAATGGGGCATGCCTCCCTTCACAACCGCCTTGCTTAGCCATTGGTAATTTTGTCCCTCGATTGTGGCTGTAAGTGTAGGGAACTGTTTAGAGTTTCTCCACGCAAACTCAAGAGTTTTGTTGTTCTTCAGATGACGATTCCCAGTTGACCAGCCAGTCACCCACTTATTCTCCAAAGCAAGCAGATAGACATACCAGTTCTTCATCTGATGAGGTAAGGACAAGGCACCCTTCAAGTTACAGTAGTGGCCACAATTGTGGAAAGCTTTTGGGAAAAGTATATTTTTGAGGTTTGATGGCTAATAACACCACTTTCTTTTGGAGTAGTACCATAAAATTATATATCAGTGGAAAAATCATTTAATCAAGAATGTAATGCAACAAAGTTTGTTCAATTATATGTACTGTATTCTATGAAAAGTTATAGCCAAATAACCAGAAAAAGGAAGCACAACTTGCTTAGGTTGATCTCAGGTAGCTTTCCTTCACCTGATGGTAGCCAATGAGCATGAGTGTTTAGAGAGCCAATCGGGTGTCATCTTGTTTTGGCAATGAGCCAATCAGATCACGGTAGGATTCAGTTATTGCTGTCACGTATTGAAGCTGATAGGAGGACATTTGTCAGTGTGTTATGTGATGGCTATCAGGTTGGTAGGATTTTTGGGTGTTCTTTCATTGAGTGAGCTTGTAAACATAATAAAATTAAAGTCATGGTGCAAAGAGTTGACTGGTCGTCCAGAAAGCGATGTAAAATAGTATTATTAAGTGAACAAGGCTACAGTTACAAAGAAATTAGAAGAAAAATGGGTGGAAACTTAACCAAAGGTGGCATTTCTACTGTACACTTTTCCCAAAAGGTTTCCACAATTTTGGCCACTACTGTATACAACTTGGTGGTTCAAGTACTTGCGCACTGCGGGCTCTGAACCCTTCTGCAAATTATTTTAATGCATAGAAGCCCTCTCGAGAATCCATCATATACATGAAAGTAGAAGAGCTGATAGCATCATGGACATTAATTCTAGCTAATTTAATGGATTGATGGAAAGCAAAGTTATCGGCAGTGCTTTGAAGCTGGAATGGTTCTCTTCCATTATATTATCGTTTCTCTTCCATTATGCGGTTCCCTTCCATTATATTATCATTTATATATATTTTGAAAAAGGTCATTCGAACAATAAAAAGGACTCATTAACAATCACGGTGATTTATGGGCCCCTGTCAAAGAATTACACTGACTCAGATTTATTTCAACAGTCCATAGCAGAGGAGTGGAATGAAGAAGCGTCATCTGATTCCGAAGGCTCTTCTTCAAGGACTTCCAGCGACTCCGGATCAGGACGTCAAAGATCAGAGTATGTTTGCCTATTTGATGGCAGGCCCCGGAATACAGCTAACATTCCACCCCAGGCGAAACCTGCCATAACTCCCAAAAAGAATAGGTTGCACAGAGCTAAACTGCAGTTGTTGGACAGGAATGACAAGGGGAAGCAGGATGCGTCGTCTCAAACAGATGCATTTGCTGAGCCTGTAGAAAAATGCAGTGCAGCTGTGCAGTGTGACATCCTGCAGGGCTGCAACTGTAAAAAGGAGCTGTCCTTCAGCCACAGTGCTGAAACTGTGACTTCGACTAGCAAGGTAGAGAGACCACTGGAGGGCAGAACGCTCCAGCAGAAAGTGCAGTCCTCCAGCCTACAAATAGAAATGCTTTGTTGATTAAGAATTTTGTCTCCTGAAGGCAGATGGTTTCACCGTGGCAAGGTCAGCCTAGCTCAGTCTAACAAATAAAAGGGGGGGAAAAAAACGCAGCCGAACGTACATATTCATTGGCAGAGCAGTCAAGAACAGAGCTTAAATTAATGTCTTTCTTCCGGCGTACATATTTTCCAGCTCTTGTTTCATTACACAGATTGAAGGATACTTAAACACACGTGTCACAAAACAGTGGGGAATTAAGCCATTACAATAACAATGATTAAAACAACATATATAATATTGCCAGTCTGGTTTAGCAGCTTTTATCTTCTGGCTGTTTTCTCCCTCCCTTGACTAAATATATCTTCCTGTGCCTTTCAGTTTTGTTAAGGTAGTTTAATGTAAATGTCTCTGTGAAAACAATACTTAATCCTATTTGTATTTTGTCCTTTCCTTCCTAAAGCCAAGGCACAGTGGCCCAGTTCTGTCATAATGAGTCCTCTAGGCCAGAATTGGTTGGCAAGCTGAAGCATTTGTCCTCTTCAGCTGAGCTGGGAACAGAAGGAAAGGAACGAGTCAATCCTCATTTTTAAATGTTGTCTGCACCATAAAATTATGGCTGAAGAGCCTCACCCAGAGTTCATTTGCTGTTTTGTTTTTAAGCAATCTTCTAAACATAGTTTCCTGGTTAATCTATAATTAAGCATACAAAAAGACAGAGAAGAGGGCACACTTCATCCTGTTATTTATTCATAGGTCAAGAAGCAGTTTTCCCACTGTAAATAAATTGGATCAAAGATTGAGGGATTGGACCGATGGGTTTCCATTTTATCGTAAACTCTAATACCATCAGAAGCTATATTAGAAAT
This sequence comes from Protobothrops mucrosquamatus, assembly GCF_001527695.2. Classification (NCBI taxonomy): domain Eukaryota; kingdom Metazoa; phylum Chordata; class Lepidosauria; order Squamata; family Viperidae; genus Protobothrops; species Protobothrops mucrosquamatus. The sequence continues at coordinate 134,015 of NW_015388791.1, forward strand.
GAAGAATATAAATTTCTGCATCGGAAATTGGGAGTTTTAAGAATGCTCCTGAATAGTTATATTTCAGCCCTCCTTTAAACAGGGACTTAATTCACCAATTCTTGCTTTTCTACTGAACATCTTCTGGTTTAAGAGATTTGAAATTTGCTGTCATTTTCTTTGGAGCTACAGTATGTTGCCTGTAACTCAGGAACGACAGCTTGTTTTATTTTTACTGTTTGAACAAAACTGCTGTGCTAAGAGAGGCACTTTCCTACCCATTCCTGCCTTCAGTTTTGCCCTACCCATGTGGGTCAGTCTGTGGTTGAAAAAAAGCTAATTTAAAGGACAAATATTGTTAGTATCATCTCATCGGTTAAGCAAAGAGAGAGATACTAAGTCTTATTGAAGAAAAAGAGGTTGCTGTGTAATGCTTTTGTCCTCTTTGAAGCACGTTACTGGATATCTTAGCAGACTCCATGGCTGTTCTCAATCTGGAAGACCTTGAGCCTTAAAGAAATGTGTTTTTCAAATTGTGTTCTAAAGCTGCCGGCATCTCACTAAAATAAACATCGGTTTTAAATGAATTGCTTCTTACTGGAAAGGTTTAGTTGTGCTCGTCTGCCAAAGGAAGAGTTCAATCCACACACAGAGCATACCTTGGCTGTACCGTGTGGCTCTTTTAAGAGTTTCTCTAACAGAAAACCAACATACCGCAATCCCCACTTGTAGAATTCAACAAGTCTTGAGCAGCTTTTGGGCAGATGGAGAATTTAGAAGAAACAAATAATCAAGAACTGCTTTTCTGAAGACTGGGAGAGAAGGAGATTCAGAGATGGAAGGGAAAGAAAGCAATAGGTAGGTAGGTAGGTAGGTAGGTAGGAAGGAAGGTAGATAGAGACAGACAGACAGACAGACAGACAGATAGGTAGGTAGGTAGATAGGTAGGTAGGTAGAGATAGATAGATAGATAGATAGATAGATAGATAGATAGATAGATAGATAGATAGATAGATAGATAGATAGATAGATAGAAAGATAGATAGATATAGAGAGATATAGAGAGATATAGAGATAGATAGAGATATAAATATATAGATATATAGATAGATAGAGATAGATAGATAGAGATAGATTAGATAGATAGATATAGATATACAGATAGATAGAGATAGATAGATATAGATTATAGATTAGATAGATAGATAGATAGATAGATAGATAGATAGATAGATAGATAGATAGATATACACACATAGTCCTTGACTTACAACCGTTCGTTTAATGACTGTTCGAAGTTACGACCGCACTGAAAAAAGTGACATCACCATTTTTCACACTTGTGATCATTGCAACACCCCCCCTAAAGTCACACGATCAAAATTCAGCTGCTTGGCAACTGGCGTTGGAGTGTCCCAGGGTCACGTGATCGCATTTCACGCTCTTCTGACAAGCAAAATCAGTGGGGAAGGCAGAGTCACTTACTAACTTTAACAACTGCAGTGATTCACTGAACAACCATGGCAAGGGAAGGTGGTAAAATGGGGCAAAACTCACCTAACAACGGTCTTAACTTAGCAACAGAAATTTTGGGTTCGCTTGTGTTATCTCAGAGGTCCCCAACCTTTTGGGCATCAGGGACCGGTTCCATGGAGAGAGGTTTTTCTGCGGAGGGTGTGTGGTTTTATGTGCTGCCTGCATCCCGCGGATGGGGCTTTGCTTGTTTGTCTGGACCAGTTGCTGGTATGCCGCAGCCCAGTACCAGTCCACGGACCAGGGATTGGGGACCCCTGGTGTATCTCATATATACAGATATTATTTATTTATTTATTTATTTATTTTATTTGATTTATATCCCGCCCTTCTCCCAACGGGACTCAGGGCGGCTCACAACATATTAAAAAACATAAACACATTTACAACCCCATCGAAGTAAAACCAAATTAAAACCAAATATTTGAAACTGTGCTATTTAAAAATTACTCTTAAGATAAACCCAATTTAAAATCCTCCCTAGGCCAGGCCCGCTTGCTGAAAAAGCCATGTCTTGAGGGCGCGGCGGAAAGTAAGGAGATCCGGAATCGTCCGGATCTCGGGGGGTAGTTCGTTCCAGAGGGTGGGGGCACCCACAGAGAAGGCCCTCCCCCTGGGGGTCGCCAGCCGACATTGCTTGGCCGAAGGCACCCTGAGGAGACCCACTCTGTGGGAGCGTACCGGTCTATGGGAGGGAATCTGTGGCAGAAGGCGGTCTCAGAGATAACATATAAAGAATGAAACACACAACGCAAAGCTCTTTAAAAGAATACCTTTAGTTCTTCCAGAGAGGCGATATGGCTCAAGAAAGCTTACTAGCGCCCAGTGATACAAGGAGAGTTGCTCATATAGAGAATCCTTCTCCAGGAAACCACCTAACTAAATAATCCTTTTCTGAAATTCAATTTGCTTGCAAGATGATTAGATCTGCAGGGCACATTCACACATGCTCTTGCCAGCTGTGCTGGTGATCTCAAAGAGAACGTTCATGCTTTCTAAAATACGTTAATATCTTCTAAAAGCAAAGGTAATTGTGTGCCTTTCCTAACCACCTACCAAACGCCACTACAAGGGGCTTTGAAGGTGTCCTCAATGGAGGGAAAAAGAAGAAAAAAGAACCAATTTGTCAACTGTTAGTATCTTAATAGCAATTTTTTCCATCAGAATCTTTAGGACTACCGGTAACTCGAATCCCCGGAGAGGGAGAAGTGTATTTGTGAACGTGCCAACAGTAAGTAAAACAGCAAAAGAACAAAAAGGGGAAACAGGTCAGCAAAGGACACAACAGCCCAGGCTGACAACAGATGTAGCTCAAGCCTGCAAACAGTTTATTCACTGTTGAAAATTCTACCAAAATCATTCGATCGACAATGGTTAACCCGATAGCCACCCAGAGTGGTAAGATGGGTGGATCAATAAATTTAATAATAAATAAATGAATAAATTTGCAGCTCAGGGTTGAACTGTGGGGTCCTCGGTTCTCTCTGAGCGTGGCGGTTTTCCCGCAAACGTTTCATTACCAAACTAGGTAACATCATCACTGCTAGCAATGAAACGTCCGCAAGAAAACCCAAGTTCAGAGAGCACCAAGGACCCCACAATGCTTAGCCGTGTGTGAATCCTTCTAGTCAACGTTTCTGGAGTCTCCATCAAAGGGTGGAACAATATGACGACGAGGCCTCTTCGTAATATATATCACTTGGCCCAGATACATTATTTGAACATCCAGGCTAGTTGTGTGCTGCGTTTGAAGTGCAACAATGCATTGAGGTTTGCTTTGGTGGAGAAGACACACCTGCAATTTGGTGTGTGGCGGTCGTAGCCGTGTCCCTGTCTGTGGACTGGCCCATGCAAACCCTTTAGGCTTGCTCAGCAGTAGCTACAGTAGTGGCCACAATTGTGGAAACCTTTTGGGAAAAGTGTATTTTTGAGGTTTGATGGCTAATAACACCACTTTTCTTTTTGGAGTAGTACCATAAAATGATATATCAACGGAAAGATAATTTAATCAAGAATGTCATGCAACAAAGTTTGTTCAATTATCTGTACTGTATTCTATGAAACGTTATAGCCCAATAACCAGAAAAAGGAAACACAACTTGCTTAGGTTGATCTCAGGTAGCTTTCCTTCATCTGATGGTAGCCAATGAGCATTGAATGTTTAGAGAGCCAATTGGGTGTCATCTTGTTTTGGCCATGAGCCAATCAGATCACAGGAGGATCCAGTGATTGATGTCATGTATTGAAGCTGAGAGGAGGACAATTGTCAGTGTGTTATGTGATGGCTATCCAGTCAGTTGGGGTTTTTTGTGTTCTTTCATTTAGCGAGCTTGTAAAACGTGATAAAATTAAAGTCATGGTGCAAAGAGTTGACTGGTCGCCCAGAAAGCGACGTAAAATAGTATTATGAAGTGAACAAGGCTACAGTTATAAAGAAATTAGAAGAAAAAGGGATGGAAACTTAACCAACGGTGGCATTTCTACTGTACACTTTTCCCAAAAGGTTTCCACAATTTTGGCCACTACTGTATGCTGATTGTTGTTTCCTAAATATTTTATAGTATTTGGCAAACATGACTATCAAGGGNTCTGGGAGTTGAAGTCCACGAGTCATAAAAGAGCCCAGGTTGCCTACCCCTGGGCTAGACAGTCACTTGTCTGAGATGGGCTAGGCCAGAGGTAGGCAACCTTGGCTCTTTTATGACTCGTGGACTTCAACTCCCAGAATTCCTGAGCCAGCATGGCTCAGCTTGGAAACCTCTCCCTTTTCCCTCAGCGTGGCTGGCTCAGGAATTCTGGGAGTTGAAGTCCACAAGTCTTAAAGTTGCCAAGGCTGAGGACCCCTGATATAGGGCAGGGGTGGGGAACCTTGGCTCTTTTATGACTCGTGGACTTCAACTCCTAGAATTCCTCAGCCAGCCACGCTGAGGGGAAAGGGAGAGGTTTCCAAGCTGAGCCTCAGCGTGGCTGGCTCAGGAATTCTGGGAGTTGAAGTCCATGAGTCATAAAAGAGCCAAGGTTGCCTAACCCTGTGATATACCAATACAGGGAGTCCCCGAGCTATGATCGCTTAATGGCTGTTCAAAGTTACAATAGCACTGAAAAAAGTGACTTATGACCGTTTTTCACACTTACGACCATTGCAACATCCTCTAGGGTCACATGATCCAAATTCAGGGGACATTGGATGAGATGCTTCACTTAACAGCCATTGTAACATGAGGCCGTAATGGGTGTGGGCTCCATTATGGTCCCAATCCTGAGACTAGCTGAAAGTTATATGAAAGCAGACCTAGCTTAAAGAGGAAAAAAACGCAGACTCTGAATAATTCCTGTATTAATTTTTTCATAAACCAAAAATTACTCCTTACGGTTAAAAATTTAAACCCTCGTCTCCACCTCAGGGAAGTTTGCTAACAACTTCCAGTTAAAATGTCTTAGCTGCCAAGCAGCTCGGCAAAGGTAAATAATTTTTTTCATTTTTTAAAAAAATAAACCTTTTTTTTCCGAGTTCATTCTTAATAAACAGACAAGTAGCATAAGTATTACGAAACTTGCGAGAGACCTATTAGGTTTGCGGTTTTGTATGAGAATATAAAATATATAATATATATAAATATTTATATAATAATTTATATATAAATATATAAAAAGTAACAAAGGGTTGAAAATGACTTACTTTTAAAATATGGATTTAACAAGTTTAGCCTCCTGGACATCTTTCAATACGACACGTTTTTAAAGCTCCATATTATCTGACGTGTTTTAAGGTAGTGGTTTTAAAATAAATGGAGTCGAACCACAAAATATTCATTTACAGTTTTTTTCCCCCTTTTGCTATGGATTCAACAACTGAACGTTGAATATTGACTGTATGTTCGTCTTATCTCCTTTTAAACATGGATGCACTTACATCAATAAAATTGGGTAAGTGTAAGCTGTTTATACGGATTTGTTTTGGAGCCCCACTAAAAAAGGAATTTTGCAGAAATGCTGGTCTTTTATACAACAGAATATTTCCTATTGGTGCTTAAGAATACCGGTACTTATTTTGAGGGATCCCTGGTGCTCCTTGAACGTGGTTGTTTTC
>NW_015388791.1:139711-144461 GCF_001527695.2 Protobothrops mucrosquamatus
TTTTAAACATGGATGCACTTACATCAATAAAATTGGGTAAGTGTAAGCTGTTTATACGGATTTGTTTTGGAGCCCCACTAAAAAAGGAATTTTGCAGAAATGCTGGTCTTTTATACAACAGAATATTTCCTATTGGTGCTTAAGAATACCGGTACTTATTTTGAGGGATCCCTGGTGCTCCTTGAACGTGGTTGTTTTCTTGCAGAAGTTTCATTACCCAAACTAGGTAACATCATCACTAGCACCAATAATGTTACCTAGTTGGGTAATGAAATGTCTGCAATAAAGAAGCTACACCCCTCATTTCAACTCTGAGCTACAAATATTCTCTTTTATTATTACCTGTTTTAATTTAAATCTCTTTTAGGCAAATCGGATATTCCTGCCACATCAGAACCTTAACGTGGTTGTTTTTACAGGTTAGGTTTTAAGTAGCTGAACAGTAGAATCTGTGACTGTATAATGAATGCTCTATTTTTATTTTCTTTCCAAACCAACATGCCGTAATTTGTGTCATTAATTTTAAATATTTTCCCCTTGGCCACTATGGATCAGATTGCTGGTTTCCTACCGCTAGCAGCTGTGGGAATCTAATGGGTTGATGAGTCTAATCAGCATTATTCTAGAACTAGAAAGTTTATCGTGCAGGAATACTTCTAAGAGCGTCTCCTTTCTGCACTGTATTACTATTACAGTATAGGTAGTGCTTTGACTTACAACAGTTCATTTAATGACCATTCAAAGTGACAACGGCACTGAAAAAAGTGACTTATGATTGTTTTTCACACTTACGTTGCAGCATCCCCCGGGATCACGTGATCAAATTCAGACACTTGGCAACTGATTCATATTTATGACCGTGTCCCAAGGTCATGTCATCCCCTTTTAGTCCTTCTGACAAGCAAGTCAATGGGGAAGATTCACTTAACAACCAGGTTACTAACTTAACAAGTGATTCACTTGACAACTATGGCACGAAAGGTCAACTGTTTTACTTAGCCACAGAAATTTTGGGCACAGCTGTGATCATAAGTCAAGGGTTACTTGTGTCAGTATTTACGAGCGGTCGGTACCTTTTGCGGTTCAGAGACTACACTTTGAACGAGGAGTTCGCAAATTAAACTTGCCCCTGACACACCAACAAAATGCCACACCGGATTCCGTAATCAATTTATTTTTTATTTTGTTCATTTACTGTTGTCAGACCGTTTTTTTAAAAGATATTTACCTTTACATACATACATAGAGAGAGGGGGGGGGACCCATTGGTCCGAAAAGCAGTTTGAACATAAAAACAGTTCACTACATTTTCCCAAAAAATAAAATAAAATAAAATACACCACTTTTTATACATTATAGGCTCGGTTGCTGGAAAAATAAAATGGCACGTGTTAAAATGTTGAAAAGGAAACCCATGGCAACGGCCAGAAACGAGTTACTTGTTCATTTACCATCTCCATCTCATCTGTCAAGGTCTGTGCCTAAAATGACACCTGTGTGAAAACAGGATTTCATGATGGGATAAAATGGCTCCTGAACACTGTAATTTCAGAATTAGTGTAGGGAAATGTACTTCTAAGTCAGTTGTTCTCAACCTGTGGTCCGCGGACCCCGGAGGGGGAGAAACGCTTCATCACAGGGGGTCCGCGAAGACTCGAAGAAATGTTATGATTTAAATCTTGAGTTAAGATTTTTTTTTGGCCACAAAAGTTATTTAAAGGGGACCCGTGGTGATGAAAACATTGAAAACCACTGCTTTAAGTGGTTCCACCTCTGTAGTGTCCTGGTATCTATTCTTCTACATAAAATGAACTTTTCTTTTCTTTTCTTTTAATCTTGAACAGCAATGTGTAGCCTGCTAACCCCAAAAATGTCTATATACTCATTTTTAGGAGGGAAGGAATCAAAACTCAGTACACATGCCCAGTTCTTGATAATTAAGATATTTAGCACATACAAAAAAAGGTTGATATAAACTAGTTTCTTACACTGATTTTTGACCACCTTGAAAGAAGTTAAGATTAGGAAATATATACTAACAAATCCGGTGGCTAAAATAGTTTCATATACAGTACTTTTGAACAATAGCACTTGGTTACAAAAACACCACAGTGAGGATTAATTGGCACACTGAAAAAAATAAATAAATCTTTTGTCGGTGTGAAAATAAACCAAAACAAATAACTGCCCAACAGATTCCTATGTTAAATCTACACCATTTTACAGAAACCAAATTATTTGCCCCAAACATACAGGTTTTTTTCCCCATTTTCGACACGTTGGGATTCCAGCCATCCTGTAGACCAGGCCACGTGAAAACTGTACACAAGGCGGTGAAGAGTGTTAGGAAGTCACACTTTTGAACGGTAAAATGTGACTTCTTTAAATCTGAAGACCTTTCAGAATCTTCATATAATCTGTAGCTACATTTAAGCTGTAAAGTTACCCGCAATACCACACTTTAAAAATAAAAGAAACCTCATAAAGCACATATGTCTATGGAGATTCTCAATCATCCAGATCATGGTTGTCCCAAAAGTGCTTTGCAAGTAGACTTTGTTTTGTTTTGTTTTGAAGATGTTTCGCTTCTCACGTAAGAAACTTCTTCAGTTCTTCTCTGAACTGAAGAAGCTTCTTGGATGAGAAGCAAAATGTCTTCAAACAAAGTCCAGTTGCCTTTTGGAAAAGCTCCTTTGGGACATAAAAGCACGTATTGTGTCTACCTATTTCTGGTTGGAGACACATCCAGAGAAGAGACCAGAAAAAAAATAAAAATAAATCACAGATCAAAGTGATGGTTAAAGTGCTTCTCAGGTTTATAATCTTCAATATCAATATAAAACTTTAATACATTCTTTCCAATTTCTTAAAATCACTGATTTTATTATCTCTCTCGGTTTCCTATACATAAGTCTGGGGCCTTCCAGATCCTGGAATTTGCTGGTCAACCCACGTTAACACCACACTGGGGGGGACGGGACCCCTGCTTCAGATTTTCAAAACAAGGATATAAAATGGAATGACGATCAGGAATATGAGCAAATTGGCACTTAGAACAGATCCACTGAAAGCCACAGTAGCTATAGAAAAAGTATCTATCGAATCTGCCAGATTTCATTTACATCCAAAGATGCCGTGGTTGGCATTTGATCGCTGTCACCCCGCTTCCCGGAATTAAGAACTGAATCCAGTCTATCAGCTCTTTCTTAGAAGTCCAGCTTATTTTGGGAAGGAAAGGGTAGAAGATGGAAAACGAAAGGCTGGAGAATGACAGACAGCTTCTCTTCCTAATTCTTCCCTCTGTTATTAATGTTTTCCAGTCTCAGCAACTTTGCCATGGCAACTTCAACTCTTAGGATTCATCAGCCTACATGCCTGGGGCTGGGAGCTAAAGTCCACACATCTTAAAATTGTGGTCAGGTTGAGAAAACACTAGTGTAGAGGTTGGATGCATCGGAATATGCTCGACAGCTTTTCGCTGCCTCTAGGAATCCTGGGAAGTGTAGTTCCAGAGCCAGATTCCCAGTCTTCCTGGAGGTGAACCCTGAAATAAGTTCAGAAATTTTCTACGACTGAGTTCAGAAGATTGAAATAGGCCTAGCTGACGCTTCAGGGTCTCCACCAAAAGGACACCTTCAAAAGGGGAAATAAAAACTGGATGCCCAAACAAGCTAATAAGAAATCAGATGAAAGTTATGCTTGAAAAGTTTTCCAATCCTAAAACATGATGCTAGTTGTAGTATGAACTAGAATTTCTCCTGAAGGCAGGGGCGTCCAACCGTGGCGATATTAAGACTAGTGGACCAGCTCCCAGAATTCCCCAGCCAGCATGGCTTCTGGGAATGAAGTCCACAAGTCTTAAAAATTGCTAAGGTTGGATACTCCTGCTTTACAACAAGTCTGATAAACTTCATTAACGCTGTCCTCCACTGCCTCACCAAATTATGCTGAAGCCCATCAATTTTAGTAGCCGTGCCTAGTGATGGTCAACCCTGCCACCAACAGCTGGAGATTAATCTGAGATTTAAATCCTAGATGCTCTATATGCTATTTCAAACATGAATTGCTTGGTAAACTTTGCTCATGTAAAGTTAGCAAATATCTGGACCTAACATCTCCATTCTTTCCAGCCCAACTTCCCCTTGCTAAGACAGATTCTCTATGCCTAATGTAGACATGCTTCTAAAAAAAAATCTTAACATTATTTCTCTGCTTAAGAAAATAGCTTCCACTTGACATGGTTATTAAATATATCCAAAATAGCTTATTTCTCCGAGTTTACTGAATGGATTTCCAAATTTAGTACTCATCATCTTTTAAAATAGATCAGAACATCTTCCCAAGGACCATTGATGGGGGGGGGGTGTCAGTTATAAACATGAACCTAACTAGTTTTAATGATTTCCACTTTTTTTTGTAAATTTATTTTTTATTTTATTTATTAAATTTCTTCGCCACCCATCTCCCCTACAAGGGGACTCTTCCTTGCGCAATTCAAAATTCCATTTGAAGGATCTTTTTTTTCCTCTCTAATCCATAGGACAATCTTAGTGGGTAAAAATCTGCATTCAAAATAGGGGAGCTTTACATGTTTGTAAGAAATGCCTCCAAAAGAACTTTTACAGATTATACAGACTGACGAAAATACTCAAGAAAATAATGCACGTGGCCACTCAAAAAGCTGTTGGAACCTTGAAACTTGAAACAAATCAAACGATTTTGATAAATTAAATGGAACAGTAGAATTCAA
>NW_015388791.1:145207-174747 GCF_001527695.2 Protobothrops mucrosquamatus
AAAGGAAGACGTAAACCAGGAATCCTGGTTAGAAAAAAGGGGGCAATGGATCTTGTGCTCTTGTTAGTGAGTTGAAATGGACTGTTTTCAACTTCTAACAAATGGAGGATAAGGGGGACTTCAGACTTGACTTTAAAAAAAATATCTCTCACAAGAAGACAATAAGCTTCCAAAGGATGCACGGCTGAACGTGACTGGAACAAAGGCCAGGAAAATTAAAACGAGGATTATTAATACTTTTCGACGGACAGAAGCTTCGGCGCAGTCTGAAAAAAAATAAGAAGTTTAATAACTTTATTTGCCCGCTGACATTTTATCAGAGCGATAACTAGGTCCCAAAGTAAAATAACTGAAGCAGAAGAGGAAGAGAGAGAACGCTGATTATCCCATTTGGCTTCACATCAAAATCTTTCAAAGGGGCTGATATCCTTGGGTCCCCTTTCACACATGATGGATGTCTGTCTCTCCCCCCCCCCATTTAAGGCTTTAGGCAGGGAAAACCACTAAAAGGCGTGTTTAAGGGCAGCGTTTTGTAACTGGACTTCGTTAGTTATAACCCCCCGCTTGCAAATCGCATGTCGACACCGTGAAAAGTCTAGAACACGATCGGCCCAAAGGCAGAAACCAGTTTCATCCTAAAAGCAAATATGGCGTCGTTTAGGTAGGAAGGCGCCCAGCGAGTGGCATAAGGCAGCATCGGGATGCAAGCCCCGCCTCTATTCTACAGCCCGCAGGGGCGGAGCTTGGGCTTCCGTCCTTCGGGTTCCATAGCGGCAAGACCTGCCGGGGTGGCCAATCTTTATAAAAGATGGGGAGATGAGTTCCTTTAACGCAACACTGTCTTGTTTATTTGAACCGTAATGGGAAAGCTTTCTGAAACATCCCAATTAGCTTTGACACAAGGAGAACCGTGAATCGTAGGCAGGTGTGTCTGGGCAACCTCAATTTTTGTAGGTTTTTTAAAAAAATGTTCAATAACATAAAATAAGAAATCAAGTTCAGCCAATAGCTCCTTGGCTGAAGTTCCAGAAGGGTCCAAAAATAGTCTGAAACAGAATAACAAAGTTGGAAGGGACCCTGGAGGTCTTCTAGTCCAACCCCCTGCTCAAGAAGGAGACCCTATGCTATTCCTGACGAATGGCTGTCCAATCTCTACTTGAAAACCTCCAGGGATGGAGCACCCTCAACTTCTGAAGGCAAGCCAGATCCTGTTCCATTTCAGACAAAGAGGCAACCAGTGGAAATGAAAATCAACTATATCCCTTCTTCTGGCTCAGAACTTGATTATCGTAACGATTCCCACATTGTATAGTCCTCCCTTAGGCATACTCAACCCTTATTCCTTTGTAGGCCACGAGGGAAATCATTTTTATCACCTAGAACAGGGGTTAGGTAACCTTGGCTATTTATGACTCGTGGACTTCAACTCCCAGAATTCCCCAGCCAGCGTGGCTCAGCTTGGAAACCTCTCCCTTTCCCCTCAGCACGGCTGGCTCAGGAATTCTGGGAGTTGAAGTCCACGAGTCATAAAAGAGCCAAGGTTGCCTACCCCTGATCTAGAATCTAGTTAAGATTGAACGGCTCTTAGGGCCACCTAATCTAGGAATATTGCAATCTCATGTATGAAGACAAAATGAATGACTTATCCCGCATGTTAATTCCACAAATTCTATTTAGCTAATTTACAGCTACTTAGATATAAAGATACGGGTACATTTTCTCCTATTCTACAAACTGAAGGATCATCAAGGAGATGGTTTCTAAAATCAGCAATGGAATATAGCAGCAAGACAGAATTGAAGAGAATTCTAGTTTAATCATCGTTAAGCCACATTGTCCCAAATATCTTACCTCACGTGTAGGGATTATCTAAACTTAATTAGGATGCACTCCTTCATATCTTAACACCAACAGTTGGTTTTCTGCTCTGCTGCTAAATCAAACTCTCCAGCCAGGATTAAACCTTGTTGCCTGCTTCAGAAGCCAGGTTTTAAAACTGCCCTAAGTAGCTTCCTTCTGACATGTGGGATCAAGTGGAGGAACTGAGTTGTGGGATTGTAATATCAACCGTTGAACCACGATTGCTATTTACTTAAAAAAAAAAAAAAAGGCCCCTATTCCTACTTTAAATTTTGACGTGCTACTGGCACATTTATGATTATTTTTAAACCTCGTGTTATTATTATGACTTATTTGATTAGCCATAGTTAATAGGGAATAACATCATTTAAGTAGTGTATGATTATTATCGAATTCTTAATTATACGATACAGGTGACACGCTTTACATCTTACATGGATATGATCTTTCATTTATCCTTGGATATAACTGGACTGAACTTTAATCCACAAAATGGAAGAAAATTTAAGACACTCTTTTAATCTTTAATTAGTCCTCTCCTAATTAACGACCCCCAAATTACTTTTTAAAACACTTTTAGTGAAGAAAGTTTTATGATTTCTTCCCCACTTGGGAGAGCTTAAAACGGACGGTTATAATATGATAGTTACACCGTCTTCTTACTTTTTCTGTAATCCATATATCTAGGGGAGCGTTATTTCCTTTTTTTAAAAAAAAATAGTGAAATAATTTATTTATTTTCACTGGGTCTACGATGGATGGAAACACCTTTGCTTTGCTCTCGGCCACCTCTCAAGAATCACTGCTTTTATTGTGAGAGACTGTTCATCACAAGTCCTGAAATGAAATCCTTAATACTGACTCACAGCTATCCTTAACCCTCCTTGTGCAATTGCCCAAAACCTGATAAATTTTGCAAATGAATTGCTTCTGATTTGGCTTTTTTAGGAGGGAGAATGGTGATGGATTAGTTTCAAAAATTAGTAAGGCTTCTTCTTCTAGGTTTGACATAAGTCAATGATTAACAGGTCTCTCCCCTGAAAAAATAATCACCCCTTTTTATGATGTTACTGTTGTGAGTCCCACATTTTGTGAATCCTGGAAGAACGTCTGCCCTTAAGCGAAAGACAGTAGGGGTCCTACAAGGCCTCCGTAGGTTTAGCAAATGCCTTTCGTTCTGCCAAAAATAGGTCACCCCAAATAAAATCTGAAAACTCAAAGACTTGATGGCCAAGTTGAACTGCAAGGATCTGATGACAATATCATCTAGAAGAAAGAATAGTATCTTTCTTCTTAAGAACAACGGAAGCCATCACATTCCAGTTCATCCTTCTCCATTCCCTTGCTATTCTAAATTGAATCCTGTGCTAATTCAAAGCCAAACTCTTTGCTTAGAATTAAGCTCTGATCAGGTTCTCGCATTGCCTTTTGAGATTTACAGGGTAGGAAAAAAAATAAATACGAATTTCTGACCATCCAGACCAGGAAGACACCCAAGATGAAGCAAAATCTTCTCTACGGGCCTGGTGGAAGCCCAGAGCCTTGATATGCCACAGACCACAAATCGTTTAAAAGGTTGTAATCCTAGGATCTCCGCTTTCCTTGTGGAAAAGCAACAGAGATGGAAAGAATGATTTATAAAGATAGGCGCATCCACAGGAAGTGAGCCACGGAGGAAGCTGCTTTTTCTCCTCACACAATGCCAGTTATCTTTTTTTAGGAGGAGTATTAGCATTAAAATAAGTTACAATTTTCTCCAAAAGGAGGAATTAGCATTAAAATAAGTTACAATTTTCCCCCTCCTTCTGTTTTACTCTTAAGAGATGGCGGTGACCTTTGTACCAAATCTGGAGGTCCACCTAACTGCTTTTATGAATCATCTGGTTTCTGACTTATTGTTCTTTTCGAGCATCTATATATTTTTTCCCTCAAGCTGGTCAACTAAGATGGCGTCTCATCCCTCGAAGTTTCAAGGACCTCAGCAGCGTCCAGAACAGGAATGCTTCTATCACCTCAGAGAGTAACTTCCGCTCCGCAAGATCTTTCCCTCTGGATAATTCTTCTCGGCGATCGCTTTCTGACTAACTGATAAAAGAGGATGTGGGATTTTTATTTCTATTTCCCTCCCCCCACAAATGACATGGTTTAAAACAGGGAACCGTTGTTGTTTTTTTCCACACAGGCAAGTAGGAAGGAGAAGCGGACCAGAGACAGACCAGCGATGGTCACTTAGAGCAGCTCCTTCAGGATCCCTCAACCGAGGCTTTAGAACGATCTAACCGATCGGCGGCCGAAATTCATTCCACGTCAGAGGCGTCGTTGTCAGAGAGATGATAATTGCTTCCCTTCACCCGGATATACTCAATATATCTCCCGTCCTCCGATTCGGGAATGCCACATGTACATAGCGAGGTCTCAAACAAGCATTCGATTTCCTCTAGTTTTTTGCCTTTGGTCTCCGGAAGACAGCCGTAGAGAAAAAGGAGGCCCACGAACGCAAATCCAGCATAAAGAAAGAAAGCTCCTGCAGTTCAAAAAAGCAAAAACACGCCACCCCACACAAGGTTAATATATAGTTGTTGTTTTTTGTTTTTTAAAAAGGAAGTTTCTGAGGCAGTGGTTCTCAACCTGTGGTCCGGGGATTCCCTGGGGGGGGCACAATGTTGTCACATGGGGGTCCGTAAAAGCTTGAAATAAAATGTTATGATTTAAATCTTGAGTTAAGTCTTCGGGGGGAGGTCCCCCCACCCATGGTCCGTGGCCACAAAAGGTTTTTTAAAGGGGGTCCGTCGTGAAGAAAAGATGGAGAACCACTAATCTAAGGCTTCTCTTAAAATCCATATTTCAAAAATATTACACAGGTTTCATTCAAAACATTATATAAAGGACACGCCTACAAACCTAATATTCCCTCCCTCCCTTCCTTCCTTCCTTCCCCTCTCTGTCCTTCCCTCCCTCCCTCCGTCTCTCTCTCTCCTTCCTTCCTCCCTCCCTCCCCTAACTGTCCTTCCTTCCTTCTCTCCTTCCTTTCTTTCTTCCCCTGTCCTTCCCTCCCTCCCTCTCCTTCCTTCCTTCCTTCCTCCCTCCTTCTCTCTCCCTCCCTTCCTTCCCTCCCTCCTTCCCCTCACTGTCCTTCCTTCCTTCCCTCCCTCCCCAATTGTCCTGCTTCCTCTTGGCCATTATATTGATCTTCCTTCCTTCCTTCCTTCCTTCCTTCCTTCCTTCCTTCCTTCCTTCCTTCCTTCCTTCCTTCCTTCCTTCCTTCCTTCCTTACTTAAATTTCTACAGCCACCCAACTCAGTCAATGATTCTAGGCCACTTACAATTAAATATATATATATACAGGTAGTCCTTGACTTATGACCACAATTGATCCATTGCTAAGCGAAACGTAAGTTAAGTTGAGTCTTGCCCCATTTTATGACCTTTTGGCCACAGGTCTTGAGAGAATCACTGCAGCCGTTAAGTTAGTAATATGGCTGTTAAGTGAATCTGCCTTCCCTGTTGACTTTGATTGTCAGGAGGTTGCAAAAGGGGATCACGTGACCCTGGGACACGGCAACCGTCGTAAGTAGGAGTCAGTTGCCAAGTGTCTGAATTTTGATCATTTGACCACGGGGATGCTGCAACGGTGGTAAGTGTGAAAAATGATCATGAGTCACTTTTTTAGCGCCGTTGTAACTTTGAACAGTCACTAAATGAGAGGTTGTAAGTCAAGGACTACCTTTAATGTCAGTGGCCACAACATATGCTATGAACAGTGTGTCTCCTTCCAAGTCTGAAGCTGTGCACAACACACATCTTAATCCAGGGGTCTTCAAACTTGGCCCTTTTATGACTTGTGGACTTCAACTCCCAGAATGCCTCAGCCAGCATGCCTGGCTGAGGAATTCTGGGAGTTGAAGTCCACAAGTCACGAAAGAACCAAGTTTGAAGACCCCTGCTTGTGGACTTCAACTCCCAGAATTCCTCAGCCAGGCACGCTGGCTGAGGAATTCTGGGAGTTGAAATCCACAAGTCATAAAAGGGCCAAGTTTGAAGACCCCTATCTTAATCTATATCTCTAATTATAGCTCCCATCAAGTCCACCTATCAAGGGGAGAACTTAAGTTGCCAAGCAAAATCATTAAAAAATGAAAAAACTAAAACCTCCAACGATCCGAAATTAAATTGTTCTGGGTCTTGTTTGAAGAGGGGAAAAAAATTCCTTACCATAATAGGTCAGATATTCAGCTGTGTGCAAGAAGGTGAGTGACACCAGAACGTTGAAAATCCAGTTGACACCAGAAGAGCACGCGTTTCCCGTACTTCTCGCCCAAAGGGGGTAAATTTCGGAATTGATTGTCCACGGCATCGGTCCCATTCCTTGTGACATGTAATTGAAAATAACCAATCAGTAACTTTCACTGGGCATTCTCAAACGATTACGATCGACAAAGATGGAAAAGTTAGAAATGATTAACAATGGTGGAAGACAAGCTGAATAGTAGTTCAGTGACATGAAGAACATTCATCCTAGTACAGGTGACCCTTGACTTGCAACCGCAATTGAGTCCAAAGTGTTCATTGCTAAGCAAAGCAGTTGTTAAATAAGTCATGACCCATTTTACGGCCGTTTTTGCCATGGTTTTATTGGGGGGGGAATGTATTTATGTTTTGTTTTAAATGTGTTGTGCGCCGCCCTGAGTCCCGTTGGGAGAAGGGCGGCATATAAATTAAATTAAATAAATAAATAAATAAATAAATAAAATAAATGGTTGTTAAGCCATGGCAAATCACTAGTTGTTAACAGAATCCAGCTTCCCCCCTAGCTATTATGTCTATCGTTGTGTTCAAAGGAAGATTCTCAGTCTATAGGAAAGTGTACATGGTTTTTTTTTCTTCGTTCGTTCATTTTTATCCACCCTGGAATTGATTACACCCACAGTTTGAGAGCAGAATTTCTTCCCTTACCCTATAAAACAGGGGTCTTCAAACTTGGCCCTTTTATGACTTGTGGACTTCAACTCCCAGAGTTCCTCAGCCAGTCAAGCTGGCTGAGGAATTCTGGGAGTTGAAGTCCACAAGTCATAAAAGGGCCAAGTTTGAAGACCCTTCCCAGAATTCCTCAGCCAGGCCCGCTGGCTGAGGAATTCTGGGAGTTGAAATCCACGAGTCATAAAAGGGCCAAGTTTGAAGACCCCTCCCATAATTCCTCAGCCAGGCCCGCTGGCTGAGGAATTCTGGGAGCTGAAGTCCACAAGTCATAAAAGGGCCAAGTTTGAAGACCCCTCCCCGAATTCCTCAGCCAGGCCCGCTGGCTGAGGAATTCTGGGAGTTGAAGTCCACAAGTCATAAAAGGGCCAAGTGTGAAGACCCCTCCCAGAATTCCTCAGCCAGGCCCGCTGGCTGAGGAATTCTGGGAGTTGAAGTCCACAAGTCATAAAAGGGCCAAGTTTGAAGACCCCTACTATAAAATAACAAAGTGAAATGGTCAAGGAGATAGTGTATTCAAACAAAGGCAAGGCAACCAGTGCTTCCAATTTTATTTTCACAGTGAAAAGTGAAAATGCAGACGCCTAAGATTTTGACCAGGGTTACTTGGGTTTTCCCGGTGGATAACAGCCAATTTCTTTTCGTCAAAGAAAAGTACTCTAAGTTCATCAAATGTGTTTACCTGGTGCAAAGAAAACCAGGTACAATATGAGTCCCAACAGTGCGGTCCATGAATACGGTGTTGGACAGAAGTTATAAGCCCAAAATATGCCTTCCGTTTTGAGTTTGGTTTCATTGGAGCACCTGCAAGAAGGAAGGAAGGAAGGAAGGAAGGAAGGAAGGAAGGAAGGAAGGAAGAAGGGAGGGAGGAAGGAAGGAAGGGAGGGAGGGAGGAAGGAAGGAAGGAAGGAAGAAAGAAGGAAGGAAGGAAGGAAGAAGGGAGGAAGGAAGAAGGAAGGAAGGAAGGAAGGAAGGAAGGAAGGAAGGAAGAAAGAAAGAAAGAAAGAAAGGCATTTGAAGATAAATGCAATGCTTATTTGCAAGAACACAATGTTATAACACAATGTTAACTCATAATCAATAGAGCCTAACTCTTCTCCTGAGAGAAATTGAGTAGCTTCTGCTTAAAAGTAGATAATGGATCACTGGGCATGTTCAGTGTAAAATCTTTGGAACAATATCAGAAATATACTTTATTGTGAAATTACTCAGGCAGTTCAAAATAATATTCCCACTGCTTGATTCCAAATGCAATTATGTTGTTTTCAAAGTGATGTTTATTTCCTTTCTCAATAGTAGGGAGACATCCCTGACTTCTGCAACCTATTTAAATTGATGAACCTAAGGCAAATGTAAATTCTTCTGAGATCTACAATTTGGGATAGTAACTCTCCCAATACCTAAGTGGCTGCCACAGAGAAGGGAGGAGGGAGTCAACAAGTTCTCCAAAGCTCCTGAAGGCAGGACAAGAAGCAACGGATGGAAACTAACCAAGGAGAGAAGCAACCTAGAACCAAGGAGGAATTTCCTGATAGTTAGAACAATTAATCAGTGGAACAACCTGCCTCCAGAAGTTGTGGATGCTCCATCGCTGAAAGTTTTTAAGAAGAGATTGGACAACCATTTGTCTGAGGTGGTATAAGGTCTCCTGCTTGAGCAGAGAAGACCTCCAAGGTCCCTTCCAACTCTTGTTATTCTGTTATCTAGAATAACGTTCTGCATGTAAATACGGAGATTTTTCAGAATGTTATTATAGTAGAACGTTATTAATATACTTCCAAAAGGTCTAAAAATGTCACGATCCGTTTTTCTTATGACACTGGATCTTTGGAGAAAATTACATTTCCTAAGAACTTAGGAGAACCAAGGAGGACACGAGATAAACCAAAACAGCAAAACGAGGGCTATAAGGCTACGAGCAAAATAAATAGCTCAATTCTGCTTCTGTCTGAGGGGAAGCACAATACCAGCGGATGAGCATTGCCTTGGCTCTTGTGTGGAAACATCTGGAAAAGAACACGAGAACTGGGAAATGCTGAAACTTAAAAGAGCTCAATCGGAACAATAATAGAATAACAGAATAAAAGAATTGGAAGGGACCTTGGAGGTCTTCCAATCCAACCGCCTGCCTAGGCAGGAAACCCTAGACCATTTCAGACAAAATGGCTATCCAATCTTCCTAAAAATCTCAGTTTTGCACTGTCTAAAACTAAGAGCATCTAGGCAATAAGTGCCTTTATCTTGAAGAATTTGTTGTTAATTGCGAAGTCGTGTCCGACCCATCGCGACCCCATGGACGACGTTCCTCCAGGCCTTCCTGTCCTCTACCATCTTCTGGAGTCCATTTAAGTTCACGCCTGCTGCTTCAGTGACTCCATCCAACCCCCTCCTTCTCTGTCGTCCCCTTCTTCTCTTGCCCTCCATCTTTCCCAGCATCAGGCTCTTCTCCAGTGAGTCCTTCCTTCTCATTAGGTGGCCAAAGTACTTGAGTTTCAACTTCAGGATCTTGAAGAATAGCACCGTGCTAAATAAATGGCTCCCACAAGTATAATTCCAGTCCCACTACTGGAGTATAGCACAGCTGTGCTTCTAATAGGATCTCAAATCAAATGTCCGAAAAAATGCTTTGAAGCATAGTACAGACCCATGAATATTTGCCTTCCCACATGAGTGTTTTGTCAAGTTATTTATTTTGTTGTTTTTAAACTTATCCACTTCCTTGGTAAGAGGGAAAAGAATGGATGGATGGATGGATGTTTGTATGCATGCTTTTATGAACTGAACAAAAAACACTGCACCACATTACAATCCCAAATCTACACCATCAAAATTATTGGAAAATTTGGCTGAAGAATTCTGGGAGTTGAAGTCCACAAATCATAAAAGGGCCAAGTTTGAAGACCCCTGCTCTAAAGCACCAGAAGGCAGGACAAGGAGCAATGAACGGAAACTAATCAAGGAAAGAAGCAATCTGGAATTAAGGAGAAATTTCCTAACGGTGAGAACAATTAATCAGTGGAATGGCTTGCCTTTAGACTTTAGAGGTTGTGGGTACTCCATCGCTGGAGGTTTTTAAGAAAAGATTGGACAGCCATTTGTTTGAAATTGTATAGGGTTTCCTTCCTGAGCAGGGGGCTGGACTAGAAGACCTCCAAGGTCCCTTCCAACTCTGTTATTCTATTATTCTTCTGCCATTGATGGCTATATCTTATAGCCATTTCTGCAAACTGCCACCATTCAAAACACCCAGTTTCTTCCTAGATCACCGTGGCTAGCTAGCCAAATCCTTGCCTTGACATCAGTTTAAAGCACGGACAATAGGACAGCAACTTCGCGGCATATGAGTTAATTTCAGTATATATATTTTTTTAGAATTTTCTTTTCTTTTTTGCAGGTGCGCAGCGATGAATACAGGCTGATTATCCCTGCTGAAGTGTCTTGAAGGAAGCAAACAATACTATAATTGGGGTAGTCCATTTCAGAAAGTGGCAGCAGCTGCCCACTCATTTAATGTCTTCTTGTCAATGTAGCAGGGAAAAGATTCTACTTGGTTTATCATCTCGCCGTCCGCCGGGATCAATGCACGGAACAGCTGACGTTCTGAACTAAGAAAATATTCCTCATTAAAATGGACAGAAGGTGCAAAAGGCAATCACCAAGTAAGCTCAAAACCCGTGACAATGCCGGGCTGACACACAAAAAAGAGGGGGTCCAGCTATTCTCCAAAGCACCTAGAGGCAGAACAAGAAGCAACGGATGGAAATTAATCCAGGAGAGAAGCAATCTGGAACGAAGGAGAAACTTCCTGACAATAAGAAAAAATAAGCAGCGGAACGGCTTTTCTCCCGAAATTGTGGTATTTAAGAAGAGGTTGGGCGGTCGTTTGTCTGGAGTGGTACAGGGTCTCCTGCCTGAGCAGGGGGTTGGACTAGAAGACCTCCAAGGTCCCTTCCATCTCTGCCATTCTATTATTCTTCTGCCAAAATACCTGAAGGCAGAACAAGCAACGGATGGAAATTGATCAAGGAGAGAAGCAATCTGGAACTAAGGAGAAACTTCCCGACAATAAGAAAAAATAAGCAGTGGAATGGCTTTTCTCCCAAAATTGTGGTATTTAAGAAGAGGTTGGGCGGTTGTTTGCCTGGAGTGATATAGTGTCTCCTGCCTGAGCAGGGGGCTGGACCAGAAGACCTCCAAGGTCCCTTCCAACTCTGCTATTCTGTTATTCTTCTGCCAAAGCACCTGAAGACACAAGAAGTAATGGATGGATGGGAAACTTATCAAAAGAGAGAAGCAACCTAGAACTAAGGAGACATTTCCTGACAGCGAGAACAATCAACCAGTGGAACGGCTTGCTTCCAGAAGTTGTGGAGTTTTTAAAGAAGAGACTGGACAGCCGTTTCTCTGAAATGGGTTGAACCAGAAGACCTCCCCAGATCCTTCCCAACTCTGTTATTCTATTATTTCATTAACTGGGGAAAAATTCTGCATGTTTAATGAAGACAAGTATGAGGGGTGAAACGATAGCAGTGTTCCAATATCTCAGGGGTTGCCCCAAAGAAGAGAGAGTCAAGCTATTCTCCAAAGCACCTGAAGGCAGGACAAGAAGCAACAGGTGAAAACTCATCAAGGGGAGAAGAAACCTAGAACTAAGGAGAAACTTCCTGACAGGTAGAACAATTAACCAGTGGAACAACCTGCCTCTGGAAGTTGTGAATGCTTCAACACTGGAAGTTTTTAAGAAGAGATTGGACAATCATTTGTCTGAAATGGTATAGGGTGTCCTGCCTGAGCAGGGGATTGGACTAGAAGACCTCCAAGGTCCCTTCCAACATTATTATTATTATTATTATTATTATTATTGATGATGATGATGATGATGATGATGATGATGAAAACATGGAGATTTTGCAGAACCTTATTATATGCAGAGTCTTCTACTTGAGCGGTTGGACCAGTAGACCTCCATGGTCCCTTCCAACTCAGTTTACTCTGTTACTCTGCTTTTCTGAACACAGGGCTAGCACCGATATTTTTCCACTCTATTATGTTTGGCACTTGAAGAGTTAATATTAATGTTTGCGTATAAAGATGATTCCCCCCTCCCTTAAGCTCTGAAAGAGGCAGCATCATTTGAATAAGGTCCCGTGTTGGTATAATGTCAATCGTTGGATGATGTCGAGGGCCGCGCATTGGGTTTCCAAACCAGATGCACCGCAGAGGTAGCAGCGCCAGGCAAGCTGGGAAATAATTGGGACAGAGAATAAAATCTATATCACAGTGTTAAATACTGGTGTAGTGGGATGCGCTGTCACTAGAAAAGGAAAAAAAACCCATCTGCAGAAGCTGGGATGGTTTCTGAGAGAGCTCAGAGGCACATCCGAATAGAAAGGTGTTTGTACAATCCCACATTAATATTCCTTTGAAGCCCAGACCTCGGTGTACCCAACACTTTTATTTAAATTGAAACTTTATTCAGGTCACTAATATAAATTGGGGCTGGGAGCAGCTTGGAAGGGAACAAAATGATGCATTTATTTCTATCGC
This sequence comes from Protobothrops mucrosquamatus, assembly GCF_001527695.2. Lineage (NCBI taxonomy): Eukaryota > Metazoa > Chordata > Lepidosauria > Squamata > Viperidae > Protobothrops > Protobothrops mucrosquamatus. The sequence continues at coordinate 157,589 of NW_015388791.1, forward strand.
CTCTCTAAGCAGATAGAAGATGGACGGTATTTAATATTTATTGTTATGTATGTGTAGGGGTGTGGGTCTATACCAGGGGTGGGGAACCTTGGCTCTTTTATGACTCGTGGACTTCAACTCCCAGAATTCCTGAGCCAGCATGGCTCAGCTTGGAAACCTCTCCCTTTCCCCTCAGCATGGCTGGCTCAGGAATTCTGGGAGTTGAAGTCCACCAGTCATAAAAGAGCCAAGGTTGCCTAACCCTGGTCTATACATATGTTGTATATAGTATTTTTAGGTGTGTGTCATGTATGTGTTTCACTTTGAGAGCGGGCAACTAAATTTCATTTTTGATGTGTGCCGTTGTGCCCACAGTAAAAACATGACAATAAAGGTTATCTTATCTTATCTTTATCTTTATCTTTATCTTTATCTTATCTTATGGAGCGCAAAATTTATGTTGCAAAGTGAGACATTTGCTAACTGAGGGGTTTTTTTGCCCCATTTTATGACCTTTCTTGCCATGGTCGTTAAGTGAATCAATGCAGTTGTTCAGTTACCTAAAACCCGGTTGTTAAGTGAATCTGGCTTTCCCATTAACTCTGCTAGTCAGGAGGTCGCAAAAGGAGATCACAGGACATTACGACCGTCATAAATATGAGTCAGTTGCCGGGCATTCTGAATTTGGATGCAACATGGCTGGCAAGGGTGAAAAACGGTCCAAAGTCACTTTTTTCAGGGCCGTTGTTAACTTCGGACGGACGCTAAATGAACCGTTGTTACGTCGGGACTATCTGTCTACGCATCCAAGAAGTATAATCAAAATTGCCATCTCTCTTTAAGGCCGTTACAAATTAAATTACCTATATCTTCTCTCGTCTGAGGGACAAGATGGCGGCAAGGGCAGACATTTTATGAAACATGAGAGTCCGTGGGGCTCTCTGATCTTGGCTGTTGTCTTGCGGACATTTTGTTGCACAAATAGAAAAACAACAATGCTAGTGAATGTGGGGCTTGCCTCCCCGTATTTATGCAGTGTTGGTGGCATTCAACGGGATTCATATCTATCCCACAGCAATCAACCTAAATATATAGTGTTTATATAATATATATAAATATATCTAGTGTTTAAAAATATATAGTGTTTAAATATATAGAGCCAGCAGTGTGCTGCAGCTGCCAAAAAAGCCAACACAGTGCTGGGCTGCATTAACAGAGGGATAGAATCAAGATCACGTGAAGAATTAATACCACTTTACAAGGCCTTGGTAAGGCCACACTTGGAATACGGCATCCAGTTTTGGTCACCACGATGTAAAAAAGATGCTGAGACTCTAGAAAGAGTACAGAGAAGAGCAACAAAGATGATCAGGGGACTGGAGGCTAAAACATATAAGGAACGGTTGCTGGAATTGGGTAGGTCTAGTTTAACGAAGAGAAGGACGAGGGGGGACATGATAGCAGTCTTCCAGTATCTCAGGGGCTGCCCCAAAGAAGAGGGAGTCAAGCTCTTCTCCAAAGCACCTGAAGGCAGGAAAAGAAGCAATGGATGGAAACTGATCAAGGAGAGAAGCAACCTGGAACTAAGGAGAAACTTCCTGACAGTGAGAACAATTAACCAGCGGAACTACCTGCCTCCAGAAGTGGTGAATGCTCCAACACTGGAAGTTTTTAAGAAGAGACTGGACAGCCATTTGTCCAAAATGGTGTAGGGTTTCCTGCCTGAGCAGGGGGTTGGACTCGATGACCTCCAAGGTCCCTTCCAACTTTATTATTACACACACACACACACATACACACACACACACACACACAAAATACTCTGTCTCTTAATTCCTTCTCAAAAACATGTAAGTGACCGGACGTTGGTCTAAGGCAGGGGTAGGCAACCTCGGCTCTTTTATGACTCATGGACTTCAACTCCCAGAATTCCTGAGTCAGCTATGCTGACTCAGGAATTCTGGGAGTTGAAGTCCATGAGTCATAAAAGAACCGAGGTTGCCTACCCCTGGTCTAAGCGGATTGCAACCCTTTCCCTGAATTTATTTCTCCTCAGGAATTGCCCCCCTTTTCAATTGCCCCCTAAAATAAGATGCCTTGAAAAGCAAAATAACCGGTCAACAAACGTTTCCCTAACTTTAAACTGGTGCCTTGATCCTTCTTAAGTTTCTAATTGCTTTGCTGATCTCGTTTCCAAGATCCATTCCCAGCTTCCCGTCTCCCGGGATCAAAAAGTCAAACTGGCAGGTGGTTGTTTTTCCAAACTGTCACATTTAATTAGCTTCTCCCTCCAACATAATTCCCAGAGCCCCTGCAATCTCCCCCAAAGTTCAGGGTTTCTGAGCATATTTGTCACAGCCGACAGAAAAGTGACATGTCGGAATTTAGCATTTCCCTCCCAATTTATATTTAAAAACAAAAACAACAACAAAAAACAACAACACCTCTGGAGATATATCAATAAGATGATGTTTCAGTTTTCAATCGGTGTAGCTGCTGTTGAAAAAGCTGGCCCATATCTCTTTTTTTTTTTAACAATAATTATTTTGGAATAATGAATTATAAATCTTTCAAAGGGAGCAGATATTAAAAGGGTTTTTTTTTGCAGAAAAAGGAATATAATAGCCTCACACATTCTTTAAGATTCTAGAGGACCAGCATAACAATATAATATCTGTCTGCCTCTATCTATCTATCTATCTATCTATCTATCTATCTATCTATCTATCTATCTATCTATCTATCTATCTATCTATCTATCTATCTATCTATCTATCTATCTATCATCTATCTATCTATCTATCGAGATGGAGCAGTCAAACAAAAATATAACTAATCAACTAAATTAGAAAATTCCTTTGAATCTGAAGGCCCTTTAAGCATTCTTCAGATGTAACAGAATAACAGAGGTGGAAGGGACCTTGGAGGTTTTCTAGTCCAACCCCCTGCTCAAACTCTGGCCTAGCTTGATTTTTGAGGGTGGGCCTAATAGAAGCCCTACTCCAAAACTAAGCCCTAGTTTGGGGGCGAGGCATATCCCTAAAAATCAAGCTAGGGCGGGGGTAGGAGGGGGGAAACTGCCCCACGCACGCCGCTTATTTTACCGGTAGGACCCCCACAGCCAGGCCTCCCACACCCCGGCACCTGTCGCGCCGCTACTTGACTTCTTCTGTGGCTGCTTGCCACCACTTGTGGCCGGACGCCATGTGGCACATTGCGCCATTTGCCGCTCCTCCCGGCAGGACACCACATGATGCTTAGGGCCGCTCCGGCTGCTCCCGCGCTTCAGACCGCTTCTGCTGCGGCAGGAGGCCGTGTGGCGCTTCGGGCCGTTTCCACTGAGGAAACGGCCCAAAGAGCCACCCAGTGTCCTGCCGCGAGCAGCAGAAACGGCGTAAAGCACATATGTGGCATCCTGCCGGGAGGAGCGGCAATGGCGCAATGCGCCACATGGCGTCCAGCCGCAAACACTTTGGGCCGTTTCCCCTACTCTCGCAGCGCTTCGGGCCTCTTCTGTTGCTTGTGGCAGGTCCCGAGGCGCTTCGGGCTGCTTCCACTGCTCGGCAGTGCTTCGGGCTACTTCTGTTGCTCGCAGCAGGGGGCCACGTGGCGCTTCGGGCCGTTTCCGCCCAAAGCGCCACGTGGCCTCCTGCTGCGAGTAACAGAAGTGGCCCGAAGCACAAGCAGCGGCAACGGCGCAATACTCCACATGGCGTCCGGCCACAAGTGGCAGCAAGCAACTGCAGAAGTCAAGCCACGGCGCGACAGGTGCCGGGGTGTGGGCAGCCTGGCTGTGGTGGTCCTAAGGTAAGACATTCTCCGAAATTAAGACCTAGTGCCTCTTTTGGAGGCAAAATAAATAAATAAATGTAAGACTGGGTCTTAATTTCGGGAAAACACGGTTAACAGCTGCTCCAGCCAAAATATTACCAATGGATGAAAAGCCCGATCAAGTAAGCAGAGCAGTATTCTCCTGGCGGCTGTGTGAACGAGGACCTGCCTTTTGGGTGAATAAATAATGGTTACCAGATTGTGTAAGCACTCATCCAGCACGCTGCACGCTTCATTTGTCCCTTTAACAAGACATGACACGTTCATTACACGAGGCAACCCGTTTGTGTATTTTGTAGCGTGCTTCAAATTGCATTTGGAGGATGCGGTTCAGCAGGCTGACACCTCTTCCAACTGCATAAGGAGTCTCTGATGTTTAATTTTATTCACGTTGCACAAATCCTTCTGGGATTTCATTGATAAAACGGTGTTTTATTAGGTTTTTCTCAATGTTGAGGAAGTCCTCAACTTACAACAGTTCACTTAGGGGCCGAAATTACAACGGCACCGAAAAAGGTGACTTACGACCGTTTTTCACACTTGCGACCATTGCGGCACATAGATTTACATTCGGATGCTTGATAACTGGTTCACATTTATAACAGTTGCAGCATCCCGGGGGTTGCGTGATCCCCTTAACAACTGGGTTACTAATTAAACAACTGCAGTGATTCACTTAACAAGTGGGCCAAGACAAGTCGTAGAACGGGGCAAAAGTCACTTAACAAATTTCCCACTTAGCAACATAAAATTGTGGCCGTAAGTCAAGGACCACCTGTATGGACACGGCCCAGAGGAACAACATCATCAGATGAACAGAAAGTCAGCGGGGAATAAAAAAAAAAAGTTCCTCGTCTCCAGCTTGCGTGCAATTTATTGTGACACTAAGCAACTGGCTAGGAAATTGGAGTGTGATTGGGGTCACAACAGTGTCGTTTTCATTAGCTTTGCTTTATCCATATGATTGCCGCCATTATCCATACTGGGAAGTTTGCTTAGTGCTCACACACAACACATTTGTCTCAAATTGATCCGACAGCAATGCAAAGGGGTCGATAGACACACACACACCCCTACAAAAATAGCATCCCACAACCAGAGGCATGAAGTGGGGTGGACACATAGGAGAGGACATTACAGGGAGCCCTTCTTACAACCACAAGTCATAATAATAATAATAATAAAGCTGGAAGGGACCTTGGAGGTCATCTAGTCCCACCCCCCTGCTCAGGCAGGAAACCGAGCCCAAAATTTACACTTCTTGGTTAGTTTCCATCCGTTGCTTCTTGTCCTGCCTTCAGGCGCTTTGGAGAATAGCTTGACTCCTATCGAGCAAGGTAGCCCCAATACTATACCTGTACATTTGGTTTTTCTTGCCTAAATGTAGAACCTTACTTTTTTCACCATTGAATTTCATTTTGTTAGGTAGTGCCCAGTGTTCAAGTTGTCCAGATCCTCCTGTATCCTAAACCTGTCTTCTGGAGTGTTGGCTATTCCTGCCAACAGGAATCCTTCCCACAGTGATCCTCTTAACAACTGTGGCAAGGAAGGTCGTAAAACGGGCCTGTCTTAACTGTCTTTTTTAGCAACAGAAATCTGGAGCTCCATTGTAGTCGTAAGGCAAGGACTACCTCTGTTTATCCTGGATTTTGTTCCTTTTATAATTCGATTTTCCTGGATTTTTATTCCATTATTTCAAATCTTTCCACCCCCTGACTGTTTTTCTTCCGGCTCTGCTTTTGAATTTAAAAAGGCAAGATTTATTCTGCAGGTCTTCTATTCATCAGGAATGATCTTGAAGGAAATTGCACATCTCCTTGTTTTAAACATTCCATTATTATAAAAGTTATTTCCGTCCTTCGCTATCTTTAAACACAATTATAATAGCTGCAATCAACTCTGCCGAAATAGAAAAGAGATGTTTGTCAAAAGGACAATGATTTATATTAATCATCCTTGATGATGACATAGGGTGGGTTTTGTTGTCGGGTTTTTTTGGCCTTGAATTATTTTAAGTGTTCGAAAGGTGAACACGAGGTTCCCAGATGACAGAATAAAGTTTTATCCCCACAGGAATGAAATATCAGCACAATGGAACGGTCTTTCTTTCTTTCTTTAAAAAAGAAACGGCAGTTGGTCGGTGCAGTGGTATAAAAGGCATAAAAGGCATTTAGTCCTTGACTTACAACAGTCCATTTAGCGCCCATCGAAGTTACAACATCACTAAAAAAAAAGTGACTTATGACCTTTTTCGCACTAATGACCGTTGCAGCATCGCCAGGGTCACGTGATCAAAATTCAGATGCTTGGCGACTGACTCATATGTATGACGGCTCCATTGTCCTGGGGAGGGGGTTTCACGTGGTCCCCTTTTGCAAAGCCAATGGTGAAGCGGGCACAGCAGCGCCTGCCTTTTCTGCGTCGCATGAGAAAAGCACATCTTCCTTCCACTGTCCTCACCACTTTTTACAGAGGGACGATCGAGAGCATCCTGTCATACAGCATCACAGTCTTGTTTGGAAGCATCACTGCTTCGGACAGGAAGGCGGTGCAGAGAGTGGTGAGGACGGCCGAAAAGATCATTGGCAGTTCCCTCCCTTCCATCCAGGACATGGCACACAAGGGTTGCTTGAGCAGGGTCGGCAAGATTGTCTGGGACACTACACACCCTCTTCACAACCTGTTTTCCTTGTTACCTTCTGGGAGGGGGCTCCGTGGTATCCGAAGCAGAACATCCAGATTCAGCCACAGTTTTGTTCCATACAGTGTCAACCTTGTAAACTCTTAAAGCTTCCTCCTTCCGTTATGTACTCAAGATGGACAGTGATTAATATTTATATGTTACTTATGTGTAAGTGTGTAGGTCTATACATATGTTGTATGTAGTATCTGTTAAATGTGTGTTATGTATGTGTACACTTTAACAGGAAGCAACTAAATTTCATTTTTAATGTGTGCCATTGCGCCCACAGGAAAAAAAATGACAATAAAGGTTGTCTAATCAGATTCGCTTAATAACCGTGTTACTAACAACTGCAGTGATTCTCTTAACAACTATGGCAGGATAGGTTGTAAAATGGGACAAAACTCACTTAACCACTGTCTTGCTTAACAACAGAAAATTTGGACTCAGTTGTGTGTCCTAAGTCAAGGACCACCTGTATTTTGCGTAGCTGAAGCATTTTCAGCACCTTTGATGAATTCTTTTATTTAATACTCTCTCCTTTTTACTAATTGAGAGAGCCAAGTTGATTCCCCCTCCCCTCCAGAATTTAGAAGTTATCAGAAAAGCCTTTGAGCTTTTTTGTTCTCTTTGGAAAGACATGAAACAGGTGTGTTCTATTTTTGTGAACTACACAACCGTTGCTTCAATAAGGATTGATGAGGCTATGTTGAAGGGAAGTGACTAATTTATGCAAAAGTGTCTGGGGAAAAATTGGCATTCCTTAAGGAGCAGCCTATTATTTTTGATAACCATGACCAAATTTATGACTCCTAGTGATCAGCTATGTTTGGGAAGAGAGGAATTAATTTAGCTATTCTGAGAGCTTTTAGTTTACAGTAGTTTCCTACTTGTACAAAAATACTAAATGCCGGAGACTTAAAATTAAGAATATGGATATCTATATAAAGTATTGCAGTTCCTTAGGGGTCCCCAATCCCCGGGACGTGGTTCCACTGTCGGGTTGCAGCCAATTGGGAACCGGGCCCCGCAAGTTGCGGGCGAGCGTCCACACATGCACACACAGTTCGATTTGTGTGAGTGGCAGGCTGACACGTGTGCAAACGTGCGCAGGTCAACCTACCCAAGTCGAGCTGTGCGTGCCGGCCCGCCACTTGCGCGGCCCGGTTCCTCTCTTTCCCCCCCCCACCCCACCGGTCCGCCAAACTGCAAAAGTTGGGGATCGCTGCCTTAGAAGAAATAGAAATAAGCTGATCAGGTAGATCATTAGGTCAGCGATCCAGAAACGGGTGCTGGCAGTGGGTCCCAGAGCTTCAAAACATTGGCAAAGGACTTTAAGGATGGCCCTGCTTCTTCGCTTCCTCCGGGGTCCATTTCCTTGGAAGAGATCAGCAAAAGGAGGCCACATAATCACAGGCTTAGAGAACACATCTCTTTGTGTTGCAGTTTGCAGCTTTTCTCTCCGCACAGCTCCTTGCTATTAGCTTTAAAGAAAACGACTCCGCGCTATAAGGAAAATTATAACGCAGCGGCACGGTGGTTTATTAAGGAAGGGAAGGAGGCGGCGGCGAGCTGCTCCCAATTGCCAGGGGTTTTAATGAAGCATGGAGTAGCAGTTCACATTCATGGGCACAACAAGAGTTGGGGAAAGATAACTATTTCTTTTTTGAAGGTCACGTTAGGCCAGCCGCGTAACGCTTTTCAGAATACTAATTCAGACTCCGGGAAGCATTCTGTCTGAGAAGCCAAGAGAGTAAATTTAATCTCAAGTCAATAACGTTAACTAGAGAGTCCTGGACTTAACGACGATTCGTTCAGTGTCTGTTCAGAGTTACAACAGTACTGGAAAAGGTGGCTTACGACCATTTTTCACATTCACACCTGCTGCGGCATCCCCGTGGGTCAAAATTTAGAACATTTGGCAACTGGCATGTATGCATGACAATTTTTGCGTCCCAAGGTGCCGCGGCATCGTTTTTGCGCCCCAAGGCACAGCAGCGGTCCTTTTGTACTGCATGGTTCGACGTCCTGTTTTTGCACCCCGCGGTTGCGGCGCTAGTGCGAGTGGGGTGGCCTGTCCCGCGGCCTGGTGGCCAGCAGGCCGGGCCCACTACTGGGCCACGGCCCACAGGTTGGGGACCCCTGACCTAGATGATTAAAAATCTCCAGAGACATTTTCTCTGATTTGTTTTTTTTTCCAAATTAAACTGTATGCAGCCCAGAGAAGGAAAATTAAATGATATTCTATATTATCGCCATTTTCTTCTATGCTTGAGCTTTAGTTTTTTTTTGGTTACAAAGAAGCATTCATCCATTAGCTATTACAGAATGAAATTTCTTTCTACCAGAACCGACATCGGGAATTTGAAAAATGCTATTAAATTCCGAAATGAATTATTCACCACCTTCCGACACAACGCTAAGAAACTAAGATCTTAGTATTACATAAAAAACATGAAATACTGTCCTTAGCCCATCAAAAAAAAAAACTTTTTGCGTGGTTGGACTGATGACAAGGTTTCCTGTGTGAATTCTTATTATACCCTCTTTTTTAAAAAACGGGGAATTTTAATTGCTTCCACTGAAGCTCCTTGGCAGCGCTAAGGCCCTGTTTTTTTTTCTGTCAGAATCATCTGGAAACGTTATGGAAATTCAAAAGCACTGTGTGAAAAAACCCAATCACAAATTGCAATGTTTTCTATAACATATAATCAAAATTATACTGCATTCAGCAAAAGTTTCCTGTGCATCTAATTAAAGCTTCTGCACGGCAACACCAGACTTACCACAGTAATTCCTGTTCGGTGTGGCCCTAACAATGACTGACTGAGGTAAAATTCACCACAAAGGTTATTTAATGATTAAAATAAGAAAATAAGTAATTGGGTTGCAAATAGATGTACAAGCTTATAAATTTTGGACCTGCTTCGCAAAAGGGGGGGGGGAAGCTATTATTGTTGCAATAGATTTGTCAGTGTTCAATTTTTTAATTTAAAATTTTATCTGTCCATTTATATTCCCAATATGGGTAATTAGCAATAACGAAAAAAAAAATATTAAAGTCACATCAAATAAGTTGGCCAAGTCATAAGATTGTCATGTGCAAATGCTGCTTTCAGCACCATTACTGTATAGCATGTCTGCATTAATCATATGCCAGCCCTTCAGCTATATGATTAATTTGTATAAATATTAAAAAAAATTAAACCTCAAAACAGTTACAGAATAACATCCTACACAACCAAACTGAACATTTAGGAGCATTAAGTGACCCTATATGTAAGCTATTCACTGACTAGCCTGATACTCACCAATCTTACAGGTAGTCCTCAATTTATAACAATTCGAAGTTACAACGGCACTGGAAAAAGTGACTTTTGACCGTTTTTCAAACTTACGACCACTGCATCCATGGTCACGTGATCAAAATTCAAACACCCGGCAACTGACTCATACAGTGTCCCGGTGTGTGTGTGTGTGGGTGTGTGTGTGTGTCATGTGACCCTCTTTTGTGATCTTCTGACAAGTCCAATCGTGTTACTAACTGAAAACCTGCGTGATTTGCTTTACAGTTGTGGCAAGCATGGTTGTAAAACGGGGCAAAAAGCCACTTGAACTGTCTCGCTTAGCGACAGAAAATTTTGGGCTCAACTGTGGTCGTAGGTTTGAGGACTACCTGTCTTAGGTTACTCTTACTTGAATGCTATTTGCCTGCCTTTTTTTCAGATCACTAGTAAAATCTTGGCGTAACGCAACTGAGAAAGGTTTGGTACTTTCCTCCACGTACCTTTTGCCGCCGATGTTCAAAAAAAAAGAAGAGTGATGTGACCTTTAAATCGGCACTCACAACTGATTGTATCCTACAGCGCTTTTATGAGGATTCTTTTTTTTTTTTTAACGACAAAGGAGAAACCACAGTGCAACACGGTTCGTATAATGAAAAAAGACCATCTTGAAAACTAATGGAACAGCTGCATTTCTTTCTAAAGTACCCAGAAGCATTTCTTACACAATTAAGCCACACAAAAGGAACGTACCTGCCCCACGCGGCTTCCATTGTTGATTTCTTACTAACCGGCACGCAAGAAGACTCGACAACGCTCGACTTGTTCAGTTTGTAGCAAAACCCACACATTGGATCCAGCATGCACCCGTTACAATGGCTGAAATAAAGAATGAAAAGTCATGGGGATAAGCCAACCTTTTAAAAGAGAAGGGTCAAATTAAATAAGAATAACGGTTAGTTGGCTTCTCAAAGGACAACCTAGAACAGTGGTGGCGAACCTTTTAGAGACCGAGTGCCCAAACTGCAACCCAAAACCCACTTATTTATCTCCGGGTGCCAGGTGGGTGTGGCCCACTGGGTGGGCGTGGCTGTGGTCATGGCAGACTGGGTGTGGCCAGTCTCCTCGATGTTGCTCGTGGGGAGAGATGCCTGCGGGGGCTGGGCAGGGTTGGGGGAGATCCAGGGGGTCTCTGGCAGGTGGGGCAGGTGGGCAGGAGGTGTTGTGGCTCCGTCTTGTGAGCCCCTCTTATCGGAGGAAGAAGGCTCCGAACATGAAGGAGAGGAGATGGCCAGGCCTCCCTCTCCAGGACCCTCCTCTTTGGCAAGGCCTCAGGTGTCTCCTGATGGAGAAGAGATTGGCCAGGAGCCAGGTGTTTCTGAGATTGGCCAGGAGCCAGGTGTTTCAGATAGTGATGAAGATAAGTTGTGGCTGGATCCACGCCATCGTAGGAGCGACAAGCGTGCACAGCAGAAAAGGAGATGTGCCAGAGATTAAGCTGAGTCACTGGACCACACCCCACAGGCTATAAAAGGGAGGTGGTGGCCATTTGGACTCTGTGACGGACAAAGCTGAATCTCTGGCGAAGTAGTTTGCTGTGGACTTAATTCTTTAACTGTGTGTATTGTTTTTTGTTCTCTGAGTAAAAGTCTTGGCAGGCAGCTACGGAGCTGCTGCCAAGTTTTCTTATCTGTGGATTGAAGTGTGGAGAAGTTCTTTAACCCTCGGCTGGCTGTTTGGGTGTGTGTGTCCGACGGGGACAGAACAGGAGGCTCGTCCTGCAGGGTGAGGTGAGGCAAGGTGAGGCAGGTGGGGGTGCCATTGTCGCAGGGCAAGGCGAGGCAGGGGCCGGGGCGGCTGCTGCCTGACACCATCGGCCCTCGCACACAGAGGCTAGCGAACACATGGGGGCCGACAGTGTCCGTCAGCAGTCACAGCCTGCCAGCCTCTTGACCAGCACATTCTGGGGCTCCGCAGCCCGCCGCCAGCACTTCAGAGAAGCCGCCTTTGAGCTGGACGGCCGACAGCTGAGGAGGCGATGCATTGTGTCGTGCCCAGAAAAAGGAGAGCATGCGAGGCCAGGAGGGATGGGACTGGGGGGGGGGAAGGGAAACCAGCCATGCTGGGATGCATCCGGGCACGTGGGACCTCGGCAGGTTAGTGGGCAGCTGGTTAAAGAGGGACGGTTGCCATCTCCGGGGCATGGTGCGCGTGCCCACAGAGAGGGCTCTGAGTGCCGCCTCTGGCACACGTGCCATAGGTTCGCCACCACTGACCTAGAACCTTAGGTTCATCAATGGCTTTATGTAACTTGGGCGAAAGTTGTAACTCAGTCAGAGGGAGAATATTTCCGTAATTTATGAAAAGTAAAAGAAAAAACAAACAAACAATGAGACTGAAATTAAAACGGACATAGATCCAATTAAAGATAATAGTTTCCGAATTTACACAGAATTAGTGGGACAATTAAGAACGCTTGCAGTGGGAGAGATCGGTAGTAGAAATTGGGAATTATTCAGCGTTACTTAAAAAAATATATGATGGGCAAATAACTATATTCCCATAACAATACAGATGGGAAATCGGTGAATGTCAACATTTAAATGACAAAAACACGTGTGTTGTTTCTAAAGGTTTTCCAATCATCTTTCTTTTCACTGGCAATTCACATGCACATTTTAAAAACAGTATTCAGAAACCATTTGCATACATTTTTTTTTAATTTTAACACAGCTTGTTATTTCATTGTCTGCTAAATGTCCTATAACAGGGGTCTTCAAACTTGGCCCTTTTATGACTTGTGGAATTCTGGGAGTTGAAGTCCATAAGTCATAAAAGGGCCAAATTTGAAGACCTCTGGTCTATTATATCTATCTATCTATCTGTCTGTCTGTCTGTGTCTGTCTGTCTACCTATCACCTTTCTCTCTCATCCATCTATCTACTCTATCTCTCTAGTCTATCTATCTATCTATCTATCTATCTATCTATCTATCTATCTATCTATCTATCTATCTATCTATCTATCTATCTCCATCTATCTAGTCTGTCTATCTATCTATCTATCTATCTATCTATCTATCTATCTATCTATCTATCTATCTATCTATCTATCTCCATCTATCTATCTCCGTCTATCTATCTATCTATCTATCTATCTATCTATCTATCTATCTATCTATCTATCTATCTATCTATCTATCTATCTATCTATCTATCTATCTAACAGGTATGCGGTATGCAGTAGTCATTGACTTACAAGCATCTGTTTAGTGACCGTTTGAAGTTACAACTGAGTTACAGAGAGAAACTCCTTCCATGGCAGACACAGATTTTAAAAAAAATTTCAGAAAGCATGCTGTGGAAAAATTGGGGGGAGGGGGGGAAACAAGAAAAATAATATTCCAATTATGAAACTGAACACTTGTTCTAAATAAATATTAATGAAAGAAGGAACTGGTCCTGTGGAATGCAATTAAAATTAATTGAAGCAATGGTGCCTGATCAGGATTTACTCCCAAGTCTTTTAACCAATATCAAAAGGCACCAGCCTTTGACCTCCTGCAAATGTAAGTACTTGTAAAAAAATATTTAGTATTTCAAGCAGAAAGTCTGCACCAGATGAATCTTCCAAGCGATATGTATATATAATGAGGTGTGGGAGTTCTGGATGGTAAAAACCTGCTTGCTTTCATTAATAACAAATCCAGCTTTAGCAAATATTTCCAGCTATTGTCCCTGTGCTAACAGAAGCAGAGAAAACAAAGAAGGGAGTAATATGGGAATGGGATGGGAAGTTATGGGAATCCATCCAGTCTCTTAGAAAATGACTATTGCAATCACTTAGCTCTCTTTAATTTAAAAAGCTTTCAGTCTTTGTCTTCGTGCAGTTGGTATTTCAAATCTTTTGGGACCCTCTGGATGATGCAGCATTTGCAGTGTTTCTGAACTGATCTAAAGCACATGAATTTTATCCACACTATGATTACATTTCTTTGAACGGAAGGATATTCCAAAAAATACCATCTTTTTAATCCTAAAAATGGTGTTTCGTATTTATTTCTAAAACATCAGACGTGTAAACGCTCTTCTGCGTTGAAACCCTCCAGCGTTTTAAATTAAACTAGAGATTTAATAAAGAGAAACATGCTAAAAGCTAGGTTAAGGGCTACAACCCCCAAACTGCTTTTACTGCTCAGCTAATTTCAGGATTTATTCTCAAGTCGTCCTTCAGCTCAACAGCATGAACTTCCCAATCAAATTTTAATTACATGTTGATTAGAGCAAGGGAAAATAGCTTGAGCGTGCATTTTAAGGTCTCTTCTGATCATCTCTGGATCAATTCCTTCATTTTTTTTTAAACCGTAAGCTTTTCATTATAAAATACTGTTATGTTTTTAGAACTCAGAATAACAGAGTTGGAAGGGACCTTGGAGGTCTTCTAGCCCAACCCCCTGGTCAGACAGAAGACCCTATACCATTTCAGACAAATGGCTGTCCAGTCTCTTCTTAAAAACTTCCAGTGTTGGAGCATTCACTGCTTCTGGAGGCAGGTGGTTCCACTGGTTAATTGTTCTCACTTCCAGGAAATTTCTCCTTAGTTCCAGGTTGCTTCTCTCCTTGGTTAGTTTCCACCCGTTGCTTCTTGTCCTGCCTTCAGGTGCTTTGGAGAATAGCTTGACTCCCTCTTCTTTGGGGCAGCCCCTGAGATATTGGTCCTGAAAGCTGGAGTTTGGGTTTGAGGAACATACAGATTTGTCTAAACTAACACGATCACCCGCAAATCCTCAAGTTCCTTATCGTGGTAGGGAAGAGAGTCTATCAGTGCCAACGTTTTTACGCGTTATCTGCGTGATTGTTCTTAACGGACTGAGCTTCAGATAATTTGAATGACAAGATCACACTAGGATCCCACTTTTGACAACAAAATCAGATGCCCAGCAGCAGCCGGAGATAAAGGCAGGAAGACATTTTGGGAGGGTAACATGCAATATTAAATTTTGTATCACGGAGATATTATATCAAATTGAAGACCATCTCACAATGCAACAGTCAAACAGTAGCAGAAAGTAACCCAGCAGGAAAAAAATGGACAATTAAAAAAAATACTTATCTCGAACTCATTTTAGCATATTTTAGCAATTACTCACTCTGTCTGTCTGTCTGTCTGTCTGTCTGTCTGTCTGTCTGTCTGTCTGTCTGTCTGTCTGTCTATCTATCTATCTATCTATCTATCTATCTATCTATCTATCTATCTATCCCTATCTATCCCTATCTGTCTCTATATCTACCAATATCTATCTCTATCTCTATCAACAATTCTTGCTGATCCATTAAGATTTCAGGTTTAATTTCTCTGTTGATGTACTCCATAATTGGAGTTAAAATAACTTTTAATCATCCAGAGACTATGTTTATAACTAAAGAGTTCACATCTAATAGATTCCTGCAATTTGCCCTTAAAATAGCCTACATCTGAACAAAACACATGCATTAAACTGTTTTCCTAAATTGTGCAACCAACTTATCACCTGGCTGCTGATTCTGTTTTCAAAGCTTAATTTAGTAATATGGAAGCAATCATGTACCAAGATACAAGAAGCACAAAATGAGAATTATGCTAAGCTTCATGGAAGACCAATAACACGAGAAGAGAAATCAAAACTAAGGCAAACGTGTACATGGTTAAAAAAAATAATAATCTGGAACTATTTAGCAATCTCCTACAAAAAAAAAAACCCCAAAAGTTTTGTTAAACAGCCTTGTCAACGATTGAATTGAAAAACTCCAGTTTTGAGTAGTAGGTTAAAAGGGGTCTTTGTTTTACGTTCCTTTGTTGTGGTTACCTTTACTGTAGGAAAATAATTAGGACCTATTTTTCTGATATTTAAATAGCACCAATTAATATTCAAAGAGGTATCAGTACTGTTCCTGGACTCCTCATTTCCAGAGAACAATTCATCCTTAGTGAATTGCGAGCCTGAAATGCTTGACTAATTGTACATTCTTAACTAATGCGAACGCTCATTATACTGCGGTTCATTTGAGAACGGCTGCGTGAGCCCCGAAGGTTTAATGAGCGAATCAAAACTTCTTACCTGTATTTTGTGCAAGTGGAGTTTTGGCCCGGTGGGCTCTCAGGGCCAAGAGTAACTTGTGGTGAAGCTTGAGCTGACAGCAGAAAACCCAAAGCTAACACAAGCAGGGCCACAGTGGTGCCTATTTTAAAAAAAGGCAAATAAACAGCTTCGTTCCAGAATACAGAATTCACACATACAGGTATATAGGTAGTCCTTGACTTATGATCACGATTGAGGCCGTTTTTGTTGCTAAGTGAAACATGGGTTAAGTGAGTTTTGCCCCATTTTACGACTTTCCTTGCCACAGCTGTTAAGCACATCACCCAGCTGTCTTTCTCTGGCTAAGGCAGGACTAGAACTCTCCGTCTCCTGGTGACTGGCCGAAGGTCACCCAGCTGGCTTTCATGGCTAAGACAGAACTAGAACTCCCTGTCTCCTGGCGATTGGCCCACAGTCACCCAGTTTTCATAGCTAAGGCTGGACTAGGACTCTCCATCTCCTGGTGACTGGCCGAAGGTCACCCAGCTGGCTTTCATGGCTAAGACAGAACTAGAACTCTCCATCTCCTGGTGATTGGCCCAAAGTCACCCAGTTTTCATAGCTAAGGCTGGACTAGGACTCTCCATCTCCTGGTGACTGGCCGAAGGTCACCCAGCTGGCTTTCATGGCTAAGACAGAACTAGAACTCCCTGTCTCCTGGCGATTGGCCCACAGTCACCCAGTTTTCATAGCTAAGGCTGGACTAGGACTCTCCATCTCCTGGTGACTGGCCCAAGGTCACCCAGCTGGCTTTCATGGCTAAGACAGAACTAGAACTCTCCATCTCCTGGTGATTGGCCCAAAGTCACCCAGTTTTCATAGCTAAGGCTGGACTAGGACTCTCCATCTCCTGGTGACTGGCCGAAGGTCACCCAGCTGGCTTTCACGGCTAAGGCAGGACTAGAACTCTCCGTCTCCTGGTGATTGGCCCAAACTCACCCAGTTTTCATAGCTAAGGCTGGACTAGGACTCTCCATCTCCTGGTGACTGGCCGAAGGTCACCCAGCTGGCTTTCATGGCTAAGACAGAACTAGAACTCTCCATCTCCTGGTGATTGGCCCAAAGTCACCCAGTTTTCATAGCTAAGGCTGGACTAGGACTCTCCATCTCCTGGTGACTGGCCGAAGGTCACCCAGCTGGCTTTCACGGCTAAGGCAGGACTAGAACTCTCCGTCTCCTGGTGATTGGCCCAAAGTCACCCAATTTTCATAGCTAAGGCTGGACTAGGACTCTCCATCTCCTGGTGACTGGCCGAAGATCACCC
>NW_015388791.1:174824-202872 GCF_001527695.2 Protobothrops mucrosquamatus
TTGGCCCAAAGTCACCCAATTTTCATAGCTAAGGCTGGACTAGGACTCTCCATCTCCTGGTGACTGGCCGAAGATCACCCAGTTGGCTTTCATGGTTAAGACAGAACTAGAACTCCCCGTCTCCTGGTGATTGGCCCAAAGTCACCCAGTTTTCATAGCTAAGGCTGGACTAGGACTCTCCATCTCCTGGTGACTGGCCCAAGGTCACCCAGTTGGCTTTCATGGCTCAGGCAGGACTAGAACTCCCCGTCTCCTGGTGATTGGCCCAAGCTTTCTAACCTGGAGCCTTAACCGCTAGACCAAATCGCTACAGGTCTATTTTCAAATGCGCTTCCGTTTGTTCCCGTCCATTTTTAGTTGACGCGGACGTACCTGCTAAACTTCCCAGGGTAAGTTTGCGCCGGCCCACTTTTTCTACCAGCCAGACTCCCACAAAGGTGAAAATGAAGTTCGTGAAGGCTGTCACGGCCGCAAGCCAGATGGCGAGCCGGTCATCTCGGACCCCAGACATCTGCATAATGGTCGCACTGTAGTACCTGAAAAACAAACAACCTTATATGTGAAGTACATTCACTGATTTGGACAAGGGCGAGGTGACAGATTGGTCTTTGGTTATGGAGAGTGCTAGACAAAACGGTTCCTTTCCGGGAACTTTTATTTTCGGTGACCCGAATATTACGCTCTATCAGATACCTTGATTGGAAAGACACAATAAATTTGCTCCTTGGAAGATTCTGGCCGAATGCCTCAAGTGTATCTCTTGGCATCCGTTGTACTGTATTATTTCAAGCAATTAGTGAGCGTAACACTGGAAATAGATCTTCAGAGACACATGAGAAAAAGACATAGTGTAGTTGTGCAAAACGTGATTTCTTTCCTTCCCTACATTTAAAGACATTTCTGAAACCCAGCATCCAAATTAACTGCTCTGAAATATTAATAGATCAATGGAATGAGTTGTTACTTAGGTGGCAATAACCACTGAAGTAGGGGATTGATTGGTTGATTGATTTGTTTATTTATAATTTTTATTTATTTCAAATTTATGGCTATCTATCTTTCTATCCATCCATGTTTCCATCCATCCATGTTTCCACTCATCCATCCATTCATCCATCCATGTTTCTACCCATCCATCCATGTTTCCATCCATCCATCCATCCATCCATCCATCCATCCAACCATATTTCCATCCATCCGTTTCCATCCAACCATCCAACCATCCATCCATGTTTCCATCCATCCATCCATCCATGTTTCCATCCATCCATGTTTCCATCTATCCACCCACCCACCCACCCATCCATCCATCTATCCATCCATCCATCCATGTTTCCATCCACCCATCCATGTTTCCATCCACCCATCCACATTTCCATCCATCCATCTATCCATCCATCCATCCGCCAATAATTCTCATTATTTTATACCACCCATGAAAGTTCTCCTGAAGTCCTGAATATATCCACCCATCAATTTTTTTCATCCATTTGCTCAAATATATTCTTTTGTCACAAGACTGGTTTAAGCCTACTGTAGTAGTTACCCTGAAAAATAGAAATTATTGAGCCTGGGGGATTATCGTTCACAGATTTAGTATTTCTAGTTGATTAGATAGCTTGTTTGTGGCTATCCAATTACCCAGCACAGTCCAACATGCAACCAGCTTTCAGCCAATAGCATTTCCAAAATGCAAAACACAAATAAACGTCTCTATATATGGAATCACAGTCACTACCTTTCATTGTCTCCAGTTCTATCCAACCTAATAATATGTTTTGAGTTATTATTAGCCACTATCAGTCCCTGAACAGTTAACCTCTCTACTAAAGATGTTTTCTCTTTTGGGATGCAAAACTAAAAATAACAGATATTACCAACCTATGATGATACTTCAAATTCTTTCCTCTGTTTACGTACCATGTTGATTGGATGGCACGCCTTAATAATGGACTACAGTAAATTAAAGGAAGCGTTTAAAAATAAGGGTTGAAAATAGCAAGCAGCATGCAGAATGACGTCAGCCAAGTGATCAAGACAATGCTCGTGGCATTTGAGGAGTGGTCCAGCATGAAAAAAAAAACCCTCTTGCATTTAGAAATATCTCAGGTCAGAGGGTGTCCAATTTTGGCAACTTCAAGATTTGTGGACTTCAACTCCCAGAATTCCTCAGTCAGCATGAAAGATAGAAATGATAGATAAAAATACAGAGAAATGATAGATGATGGATGGATGGATGGATGGACGGACGGACAGACAGGATAAATACGTAGAGATGGTAATAAATATAGATAGATAATAAATGATAGAGATAATAGATAATATAAATTAAATAATAAATGATAATGGATGGCTAGATAGATAATACATACATAGGATAGGTAGGTAGATAGATAGATAGATAGATAGATAGGGTAGATAGACAGACAGACAGGGTAGGTAGGTAGATAGGGTAGGTAGGTAGACAGATAGATAAGGTAGGTAGGTAGATAGATAGGGCAGGTAGGTAAGTAGGTAGATAGACAGACAGATTAGGTAGGTAGGTAGATAGACAGATAAGGTAGGTAGGTAGATAGATATGGTAGGTAGGTAAGTAGGTAGGTAGACAGACAGACAGATTAGGTAGGTAGGTAGATAAACAGATTAGGTAGGTAGGTAGATAGATATGGTAGGTAGGTAAGTAGGTAGATAGACAGATTAGGTAGGTAGGTAGGTAGACAGACAGATTAGGTAGGTAGGTAGGTAGATAGGGCAGGTAGATAGGTAGGTAGACAGATAAGGTAGGTAGGTAGATAATAAATGATGGATGGATAGACAGATGGGTGGATAGATGGTAGATAGATAATAAAAGATAAATAAAGGATGGATGGATGGACGGATAGATTTCACGGATAAATGCAAGTTACCTATGGCTATGTAATGTGACTAAATATGAAGAAGAAGAATTAGAAAACGAAATTCAAGACAGACAAGATGGAGAATGCATTATCTAAACAGGTAATGTTCTCCTGGTTCATAGATAAGAGTACGAGAAAACCTTGTTTTTAAGTAAGCCTGAGAAGAAAAAAAATCAATGACGAAGATCCATAATAATAACAGCCAGGATTGAACACAATTGGATTCATCCTCACAGGGGGAGAAAAAAAACAACAGCTAAATGAAGGTAGAAAATGAGTGCTGGAGAGACCGAACAAACTGTTGAGAGACTGAATAGAATAAACAGTTGGAACCACCATAGAGACACATTTTTCACAGGGCCTTCTTTGATTAATGCTTAATGACATAATCAGCTTGGGGAACGAGATTTATAACCCGAACACACGATTTCTTAGTTGGTGATTCCGATTACTCTTTTTTCTTCCTTGCTTTTATAAAGCATGGTTTGTTTTTTTCCCAAGTTGTTCCACGGAGATTTACAAAAAAAGAAAAAAAGATTATCTTGTCTGCAGACTCATAAGATTAAAGAGATAAAAAAGCAACAGATTTCAGGCACTTATTCCAAAACATTTTCCCAACAACCAGATGACACAGCAGCCGCTCCGCAAATCCCATACTGCTTTCGGGAAAAGAGTGCAACAGCAATAATAATAATAAAAAAATTGTACACCCAAATTTGGTAGACTTCTAAAAAATCTGGACATATAGAGAGATTCTAAACTCTGAAGGGAATTTAAAATCTAAACAAGAAATGGAAAATCAGGGCATCAACCTATCCTTGTGGGCATATTTACAAATGCAAACTAGATATGATAAAGATGTTAAACTGTATGGATTTTATAAAGAACAAACGGTGTTTGATACGACTTTGCTAACCTCAGATGAGAAATTAATTAATTAAATAATAATAATAATGATAATGATAATAATGATGATGATGATGATGATGATGATGATGATGATGATGATGATAATAATAATAATAATAATAATAATAATAATAATAATAATAATAATAATAAAAAGATGTTTACACAGATAGTCCTCGACGTACCACAATTTGTTGTAACCCCTGTGCAGGTATTCCTTGACTTACAACCATTCGTTTAGTGATGGTTTGAAGTTACAACGGCATTGAAAAAGGTGACTTATGACCATTTTCACCTTTGCGACTGTTGCAGCATCAATATAACTTACAACCGTTTTTCACACACACCATTCCCACGGTCACGGGATCAAAGGTCAGACGCTTGGCAACTGACTCATATTTATGACGGTGTCCTGGGGGGTCACGTGATCCCTTTTGCGACCTTCTGTCAAGCAAAGTCAACGGGGGAAGCCAGAATCACTCAACAACCGTGTTGTTAACTTAACAACTGCAAGGATTTGCTTAACGATGGTGCCAAAAAAGGTCGTAAAATGGGCAAAATTCGCTTAAGAAATATCTCGCCTAGCAACAGAAATTTTGGGCTCAATTGTGGCCGTAAGTCGAGGACTATCCGTATTGCTCTTGTTTTAATACCAGACAAGGCAAAGAGAAACTAGTTCAAAAGTGCTGGTTTTGAACTATTCAGCATTATATCAGTGAGAGCCCATTTATATTTTAATATTTTTTTTTTCATATTTCAGCTTCTTCTCTTGCTATCTTGTCAGGAACGGACGATAGCGTTTGATTTCACCTGGTTCATCTGGTTTGATAATGTTTCTTGGCAATTTATGATTCAACAATTACAAATAGTGAACTAACTCTGGACAGAATGTTATCAATACAATAAAAATGATACGCAATAAACAAACCAGCGAAAGTGATTGTGAACTGAGACTATACGGAGAACTTTGACATAAGGAAAGGCACAAGGCAAGGATGTCCACTACCTCCGCTGCGATTCATTTTCACTTTGGAAGTTTTGAATAGAAATATTGGACAAGATATAGAAATCAAAGGACTAGAAATAAAAGGTGGAATATATAAATTACAAGCATTTGCTGATGATTTGGTGTTTTATTTTAGAAGGACCTTTGGAGAGGATTCCTAAACTATTGGGAAAGACAGAACAGCATGGAGAAATGGCAGGATTGAAAATAAATAGAGAAAAAAAACTAAAGTAATAGTTAAAAACCTTACAGATAAGCAAACCCCACCCCCCCCCCAAATATCAGAAAAGACAGAATTGCAGATAGTTAAAAAGGTTAAATATCTGGGGATGCAGTTATTTCAGCTTCTTCTTCTGCTATCTGTCAGGAACTGATGATAGCGTTTGATTTCATCCGGTTGCCTTGGTAATAACTAATGTTACGAATCCAGTATTACCGTATTTGTCGCTATTTTTTTCCCTGCAAACACCCCTGTTCAAAAACCAGGTGCGTCTTATACAAGCGCAGTGTCTTATACACGAAAAAATAACGGTAACCTCCGCAGCCCAGGGCATGCCTGTGTGGGTTGCCATGCCCCCTGGTGCGGGTGTCAAGCCCCTGTGGGCTTGCCCCTAATGGGAGGGGGGAGGGGGCAAGATCGTCGGCCGGTCGAAGCTCCGGATTTGCAGGCGGATTGGGGCGGAGAAACTCGCACGCCACAGTGTCTTATACAAGGGTACGTCCTATAGACGGAAAAATACGGTAGTTTCTCTGCCCAGTTTAAAATCCATACAGTAGTGGCCAAAATGGTGGAAACCTTTTGGGAAAAGTGTACAGTAGAAATGCCACCTTTGGTTAAGTTTCCACCCATTTTTCTTCTAATTTCTTTATAACGGTAGCCTTGTCCGCTTAATAATACTATTTTACATCGCTTTCTGGACGAATAGTCAACTCTTTGCACCATGACTTTAATTTTATTACGTTTTACAAGCTCACTAAAATGAAAGAACACAAAAAAACCCAACCAACGTGATAGCGATCACATAACACACTGACAAATGTCCTCCTCTCGGCTTCAATATATGACATCGATAATTGAATCCTACTGTGATCTGATTGGCTCATTGCCAAAACAAGATGACACCTGATTGGCTCTCTAAACACTCATGCTCACTGCCTCCAGAAGCGGTGAATGCTCCAACACTGGAAGTTTTTAAGAAGAGACTGGACAGCCATTTGTCCGAAATGTATAGGGTTACCTGCCTGAGCAGGGGGTTGGACTTGATGACCTCCAAGGTCCCTTCCAACTTTTTATTATTATTATTATTATTATTATTATTATTATTATTATTATTATTATTATTATTATCTACAATCGGATGAAGGAAAGCTACCTGAGATCAACCTAAGCAAGTTGCGCTTCCTTTTTCTGGTTATTTGGCTATAACTTTTCATAGAACACAGTACAGATAATTGAACAAACTTTGTTGCATTACATTCTTGATTAAATTATCTTTCCATTGATATATAATTTTATGGTAGTGCTCCCCCCCAAAAAGTGGTGTTATTAGCCATCAAACCTCAAAAATCCACTTTTCCCAAAAGGTTTCCACAATTTTGGCCACTCCTGTAAGTAGGGAGGGAAAAAGCTACGTGGGGGAGAGAATTACTTCATTCTCGTAAGCAGCTTTGGGAAGGATCAGATAGGATAAGACAGAGAAGGTAGTTTACGGTTTTTTTTAAAAGTTAAGTCGGAAGCTTGTCGGAGGTGATAAAAGAGCCAATGAAGTTGTCCTGCGGAACGGAACGCAAGCCTTGTGCGTTAATGAGTTGCTGAGTCTATCTCGGCAAAGGCCACCAGGTCTCCTGCTTAGTGGGTTTCTTCGCCTTTTATTTGGAGAATGTGAAAACAGGTTTTTTTTACGGGTGAGAAAGCGGCAGATCTGGACAGCCAAACTCCATTAGAGCACAACACGAATCAATCACCAGCCAAGATAAAAAGGAGGCAGTCTTAATGGAAAGGACTATCTCAGATCAGTGTTGAGTCACCTGGCTGTTATTTTATCCTGTGAATTTTAACCAGTGGAACAGCTTTTGCCTTCGGAAGTCGTGGGCGCTCCACCACTGGAGGTTTTTAAGAAGAGACTGGACAGTCACTTGTCTGAGATTAATAATAATAATAATAATAATAATAATAATAATAATAATAATAATAATAATAATAATAATAATAATAATAATAAAGTTGGAAGGGACCTTGGAGGTCATCGAGTCCAACCCCCTGTTCAGGCAGGAACCCTACACAATTTCAGACAAATGGCTGTCCAGTTTCTTCTTAAAAACTTCCAGTGTTGGAGCATTCACCGCTTCTGGAGGCAGGTGGTTCCACTGCTTAATTGTTCTGTCAGGAAGTTTCTCCTTAGTTCTAGGTTGCTTCTCTCTTTGGTTAGCTTCCACCTGTTGCTCCTTGTCCTGCCTTCAGGCGCTTTGGAAAATAGCTTGACTCCCTCTTTTTTGGGGCAGCCCCTGAGATATTGGAAGACTGCTATCATGTCCCCCCTCGTCCTTCTCTTTGTTAAACTAGACATACCCAATTCCAGCAACCTTTCCTTATATGTTTTAGCCTCCAGTCCCCTAATCATCTTTGTTGCTCTTCTCTGTACTCTCTCCAGAGTCTCAACATCTTTTTTACATCATGGTGACCAAAACTGGATGCAGTATTCCAAGGCATTGTAAAGTGTTATTACCAAGGCATTGTAAAGTGGTATTAATACTTCACGTGATCTTGATTCTATCCCTCTGTTAATGCAGCCTAGCACTGTGTTGGCTTTTTTGGCAGCTGCAGCATACTGCTGGCTCATATTTAAATGATTGTCCACTAGGACTCTGAGATCCCTCTCACAGTTACTACTACTGAGCAAGGTACCCCCTATACTATACCTGTACATTTGGTTTTTCTTGCCTAAATATAGAACCTTACTTTTTTCACCATTGAATTTCATTTTGTTAGATAGCGCCCAGTGTTCAAGTCTGTCCAGATCCTCCTGTATCCTAAGCCTGTCTTCTGGAGTGTTGGCTATTCCTGCCAGCTAAGGGGCTGGACTAGAAGACCTCCCAGGTCCCTTCCAACTCTCTCATTCTGTTATTCTCATTTGCAAGAGGTACAGATGTTGCCGCAGAAAGCTGGAAAGAACATTTTTGTTAAGGTAAAAGCCACATCTGGCCTTGGGCTTTACATTATGCTGCATTATTTTAGAAACATTAGTGCTCATTCAGATTCAGTTTCCTTCCCTGCTGGCTATTCAACCGATTTGGAACAAATATTGAAAAGGTTGAAGCCGAAATGTTCCCAGAGCAAGTGCAAAGAGTCATAGGCACATTATACTGAAAGGCTAATTTTATGTTTTGCTATTTTGCATTGTTAAACCGTGTTCACGATGTTCCCCGTCTCGTAAACTGATAATAAACTTTTTAAAAAGTGGAATGATACATACATGACTGTGTTAATACCTGCCAGCTGTTGGAACATCTGTAAACTACAACCCACGATCAATTGTCTTCGAGTGGGTGGATAGCTCAGCATTCGGTAGATCACCGGTCCAGCTTCAAAAGAAAGAAAAAAAGAAAGAAAAGAAGTTTTAATTAATTTAGGGTTTTCGCGTCCTGGATCTTCTGCATATAATTCTTTTTATAGCATACATCCTTAGTATAGGTCAGGGATAGGCAACCTTGGCTCTTTTATGACTCGTGGACTTCAACTCCCAGAATTCCTGAGCCAGCCTGGCTCAGCTTGGAAACCTCTCCCTTTCCCCTCAGCGTGGCTGGCTCAGGAATTCTGGGAGTTGAAGTCCACGAGTCATAAAAGAGCCAAGGTGGCCTACCTCTGGCCTAGGCCTAGGCCGCTTTGTGACTCGTGGACTTCAACTCCCAGAATTCCTCAGCCAGCATGGCTCAGCTTGGAAACCTCTCCCTTTCCCCTCAGCGTGGCTGGCTCAGGAATTCTGGGAGTTGAAGTCCACCAGTCATAAAAGAGCCAAGGTTGCCTACCTCTGGCCTAGGCCTAGGCCGCTTTGTGACTCGTGGACTTCAACTCCCAGAATTCCTCAGCCAGCATGGCTCAGCTTGGAAACCTCTCCCTTTCCCCTCAGCGTGGCTGGCTCAGGAATTCTGGGAGTTGAAGTCCACCAGTCATAAAAGAGCCAAGGTTGCCCACCCCTGCCCTATATCAGGGGTCCTCAATCTTGGCAACTTTTAAGACTTGTGGACTTCAATTCCCAGAATTCCTGAGCCAGCCTGGCTCAGCTTGGAAACCTCTCCCTTTCCCCTCAGCGTGGCTGGCTCAGGAATTCTGGGAGTTGAAGTCCGCGAGTCATAAAAGAGCCAAGGTTGCCCACCCCTGGCATAGGTAGTCCTTGATTTATGATCATAACTGAGCTCAAAGTTTCCGTTGCTCAGTGAGATAGTTGTTAAGTGAGTTTTGCCCCATTTTATGACCTCTTTCCAGAGTTAAGTGACTCATTGCAGCTGTTCAGTTAATAATGCATTGGTTAAGTCAGTCTGACTTCCCCGTTGACTTTGCTTGTCAGAAGCGCGCAAAAGGGGCTGTGATGACCCAGGGCACAGCACAAAGGCAATGCAGACAGCTGGCAAGGTAAACAGTTCTTTAATGGTTGCAAATTTCCTTCAAACGGTCCCACATTTGCTGGCAAGCCTCCAACCCAAATACCCCACACACACACACCTTCCAGCCGACTCTGGCTGAAGGCGGTTTCAGTACAGCCTGATTAGTATACGAATGTCCTCAAGGCCATAAAGGTAACAAACCAAACCAAACATCAAGTTAATGAGTCCCGCTTGAATCTCAGCTTGCCTGCCTGCACCATTTGCAAAGAGAAAAGTCAAAAATGCAGTCTGAGGTCGTAATTCAGGAAATCCACCTGGTCAGCCGGTCCGGTGGTCAAGGTGTCCGGGCACAGAACAAGAGCAACAATACACAACTTTCCCAAGATTCAAACGTCTGTTCCTGACAAAGTCCCCAATAAAGGTTATCTATCTATCTGTTAAGTGTCTAAAAACCCTAACAAACTGGTTTAATCAGAAGTTTCAACCCTGACCAATGAAATGTTATAAGCAAAGTGGCTAAAAAGGCTGACTGGTAAATTACAAAACTCTTGCGGCAAGCTGGGCATGCAGGTGATTGTGAAGCAAGTTACCGCTTCTGAGGGTCTTAATCTATCCCCGTTTGCGGGAATAAAACAGTGGGTTTAAAAGAAAAAAATAATGCAAGAGCCTCAATAGCATATAAAGAAAGTGATTTAGTGAAAGTGGAAAGGGAATTTAGATGACCCTACAAAGAAGACCCCAAAAGTACTAAGAGTGGAAATTTCACTGAGGGGAGATAGTAGCCAGGATAATAACCACTTCTGTCATATCAGCCTCCATAATGATGTTTGCTTTTATTGATGGAATCCTAGGTCCAAAAGATGTTATTGAAAAAATGTCAGCTGGAGCAGAGGTCCCCAACCCCCAGTCCGTGGACCGGTACCGGACCAGAGCATAACAGCAACCGGGCCGCACAAACAAGCAAAGCCCCATCCGCGGGATGCAGGCAGCACACAAAACCAGGCCCCCTCCGATCTGTGGAAAAACCTCTCTCCACGGAACCGGTCCCTGGTCCCCCAAAAGTTGGGGACCTCTGAGCTAGAGCAGAGGTCCCCAACCTGTGAGCCGTGGCCCACTAGTAGGTCGTGCGGGGTTTGCAATTGGGCTGCGGAAAAGGCCGGCGAGCACACGCTGCTCCCGCAGAACCGTCCCCTCCCCTTCTGACATGTTCCCCGGAAATGTTGGGGAACTCCGAGCGAGCGAACAAATCCTATTGGACAAGACAGAGACGGTATCAAAAGTGGATTTAGAGCTGAGAGATGAAGAGGTTGTCTTAGAAAAGGAGGCTTCACTGGATCTACAAAAGAAACTGGCCGAGATGTTAAAATTGAAAAATGCAAGTGACCGTACGACCGAGAGAACTTTTTCCTTCTTCTTTTTGGATGTACAAAAAAGTCTTCTTAATCCTGGTTAAGGCCGGGTGATAGGGCAAGGAAAGAAAGAAAACAAATTTTACGACACTAATTAGAATGAACTACAGATTAGCAGTGTTAGAAAAGGAATATAAAGTTGGTGTGCTTGATTTTCTCTATTTATTTATATATCCTATTCAAAAACCACCAATCTCCCTTGTAGGACAACTGATTAAAGTTAAAATAAGATATGATGTTACTTCTGGCTTCCTTTTATGTATTTTTTTGCTGACGCCAGGACTGAAAAGATATGTTTCATGAATTTTAGATACTGGAATAAAGAGATAAATACTAATAACCTTAAAGGAGATATGTGTGTGTGTGTGTGTGTGTGTGTGTGTGTGTGTGTGTGTGTGTGAAGAGCCACTATTTTGTTATATATCTTTGTTTTAATGAAGGTTGGAATTTACATGTTTTTCCCCTTTTTCTTTTATTATATTCTAACTTCCTTTTTTCTTTTCTCATTTTCCCCCTTTTTACTCATTTTTATTCTTTTTTCCTTTAAGTTATAGTGTTAGGATAATACTTTATTGCTTGTAAAAGTCTCGCTTACATAAATTTTGGGCTCAGAGAAGTACAGTGATACTCTATATTGCTCACTTTATTACAAATATTTAGCAATGCACAACAGCTTTTATTTCAATTTTGCTAAGGAGGAGATCGGTTCTGTTACTCAATGTTAATTATTGTCTGTTCTCCTTATGTTTCTTCCTGGCAAAAACATCTCCAACTACTACCCACGCATTTTCAGTTTATTGTACTACTAATCTAACAATGGTTTTAAATTTAGAATATACGTACAATAATCACTGTGGGTCATTATGTAAGCGGTGAGCAGATACATGCGTTTATTAAAAACAAAATTACAATTTAAACATAATCGAAGGAGCAGATCTTTAACGAAGTACTTTTTAAAAAAAAGATAAGTTCTATGCTCAAATTAAAACAAGGGTTATATAATTGTTTTTCAATTCTTTCATACATGAAATGTTTATTTAAAAAAATGTTTTATTTAAACGTACTTTGAGGCAGCTGTGTATGTCTCCCCTATTTCTTCTTTTCTTTAGACTAGCCAAACCCAAGTCCCGCAGCCATTCTTCGTATGTTTTGGTCTCCAGGCCTGTGATCATCTTAGTTGCTCTTCTCTGAATTTTTTCCAGACTCTCACAACATTTTTTTTTGTGATACGGTGACCAAAATTGGCTGCAATATTCCAGGTGTGGTCTTACTAGGGCTTTATAAAGTGGTACTAGCACTTCGCGTGATCATCATCATCATCATCATCATCATCATCATCATCATCATCATCATCAAAGTTGGAAGGAACCTTGGAGGTCATCTAGTCCAACCCCCTGCTCAGGCAGGAAACCCTATACCATTTCAGACAAATGGCTGTCCAGTCTCTTCTTAAAAACTTCCAGTGTTGGAGCATTCACCGCTTCTGGAGGCAAGTCGTTCCACTGATTAATTGTTCTAACTGTCAGGAAGTTTCTCCTTAGTTCCAGGTTGCTTCTCTCCTAGATGGGTTTCCATCCATTGCTTCTTGTCCTGCCTTCAGGCGCTTTGGAGAATAGCTTGACTCCCTCTTCTTTGGGGCAGCCCCTGAGATATTGGAATACTGCTGTCATGTCCCCCCTCGTCCTTCTCTTCATTAAATCTTGATTCTATGCCTCTGTTTATAAAACCCAGGATTGTGTTAGCTTTTTTGGTTGCTGCTGCACACAGCTGGCTCATGGTCAAGTGATCGTCCATTAGGACTCCAAGGTCCCTCTCACAGTTACTACCTCCAAGCTGGGTCTCGCCCAATCTGTATTTGTTCCTTTGGTTTCTCCTGCCTAAGTGTAAGACTTTGCTTTTCTCCACATTTATTGTTGTCGTTGTCAGGAAATTTCTCCTTAGTTCTAGGTTGGCTTTCTTATTGATTAGTTTCCATCCATTGCTTCTTGTTCTGCCTTCTGCCTTGTTCTGCCTTGCATTAATGATTTACCTGTGGAGATGGTTACCAGCATCAAATTCCTGGGTGTGCAGCTAACGGGTAGACTGACTTGGTCGCTCAACAGTGAGACACTGGTGAAGCAGGCACTGCAGTGCCTGCATTTTCTGCGTCGCATGAGAAAAGCACATCTTCCTTCCCCTGTCCTGACCACTTTCTACAGGGGGACAATCGAGAGCATCCTGTCATACAGCATCACAGTCTGGTTTGGAGGCATCCCTGCTTCAGACAGGAAGGCGGTGCAGAGTGGTGAGGACGGCAGAAAAGATCATTGGCAGTTCCCTCCCTCCCATCCAGGACATAGCACAGAAGCGTTGCTTGAGCAGGGTGTGTAGGATTATCTGGGACACTACACATCCTCTTCACAACCTGTTTTCCTTGTTACCTTCTGGGAGGAGGGGGCTCCGTGGTATCTGTAGCAGAACATCCAGATTTAGCCATAGTTTCATTCCATACAGCATTAACCTTGGGAACTCTCAAGCTTCCTCCTTCCGTTATATATTCAAGATGGACAATATTTAATATTTATTTGCTATGTATTATGTAGAGATGTGGGTCTATACATATGTTGTTCATAGTATGTTTAGGGGTGTGTCATGTATGTGTTTCACTTTGAGAGCGGGCAACTAAATTTCATTTTTGATGTGTGCCTTGCAGGGCGGGCTGTGGGTACTTTATCGTGGGAGGTTTTCAAAAAATAGTCTGGACCACCATTTGACCAAGATGGTTTAAGGTCTCCTGCCTTGAGCAGGGGGTTGGACTAGAAGACCTCTGAGGTACCGTCCAGTTTTATGATTCTAATGCATTCCATTACATAGATCGGCCGGCTTAGAGAATGGTAAAGCAGATGTTCCCATATTCTTGTACTGCCTTTCTTATGAATGATTCAGAACTATCTAGCACAGTGGTGGCGAACCTATGGCATGGGTGCCAGAGGCGGCACTCGGAGCCCTCTCTATGGGCAAACGTGCCGTTGCCCCAGCCTTGCCTCCCCCCACAACCCACTCCTACCAGCAGCCCCCCTGGAGGAGAGTCGCCCCAGAGCGTGGCCCACGCCGAGCAGTGCAGCCAAGGACATGGCAGCCAGACAGCATAGACAAGACTCTGGCCCTATGCCCCATCGCGCAGTTGATGCTGTGGGGCACGGGAAGAGGGCGTGGCTGCCATGGCGCTGCTGGGTGATCTGTGGCGGGCCCTGGAGGCGTTGAGTGGCCCTGCAGGCAGGCCAGGTGGGGGCGGGGCAGGGGGTGGAGCAGGGGCGGGGCCAGTTTTGGGGCACTCGGTCTCTAAAAGGTTCGCCATCACTGATCTAGCAGAAGCAGGTGAACCATCAATTTTTAGTGGGCTGGAGGCTAAAACATATGAAGAACGGTTGCAGGAACTGGGTATGTCTAGTCTAGAGAAAAGAAGGACTAGGGGTGACATGACAGCAGAGTGCCAATATTTGAGGGGTTGCCACAAAGAAGAGGGGGGGGTCAAACTATTCTCCAAAGCACCAGAAAGCAAGACAAGAAACAATGGGTGGAAACTAATCAAGGAGAGAAGCAACCTGGAACTAAGGAGAAACTTCCTAACAATGAGAAGAATTAACCAGTGGAATGACTTGCCGTCAGAAGTTGTGGGTGCTCCAACACTGGAGGTTTTTAAGAAGAGATTGGACAGCCATTTGTCCGAAACGGTATAGACTAGTCTCCTGCTTGAGAAGGGGTTGGACTAGAAGACCTCCAAGGTCCCTTCCAACTCTGTTATTCTCTTACTTTCCTGGTGTTAATTAAGTGATGAGCATAAGAGACATGACGGAGGGAAAAAAAATCTCGAAGCCTCATCAGCGGAGCAATTGTTGTCGCTTCCAGAGTTGATTCATTCATCGGAGGATTCAAGCTCAACCCGTTTACCAAAATGTTAGTGTGAAAATGGTTATCTCTCCCAAATTATAAAAAAACAAAAGCAAAACATAAACCTATTAAGGCACGCAGTTGGTTAGCTATTGCAGGCTGTGTTTCTTCCTGGAAAAAGAAACTGGAAACGTTTGATGTCCTTAAACAACCTGGCTTTTTGGACTTTTCAATTATCGTGAACTGCGTGATTTTAAGTTCATTGCTTTCAATATATATATATATATTTATATCAAACTCCCCGATGCCCTTGCGCACATTGCTGTTCTTGTTGCTAAGCTACGTTGGAAAGGGATTTTGCGAAAGTGTGGACCGTGATGAGCTCAGGAGCAATGTTTGTGGTGCTGAATTATCCTCCACGTTCCCCACAGCTAAAAACAAACCCTGTAAAAATTCAAAAGCACGTTTCAGAGAATTATCAAACCGGTTTGCTAATATACGTCCGACCATATTCTTATGGTGGTTAAACATGCGCCTGAAAAAAGGAAAAAAATCTTGGCCATAGCTTACAAATCAGAACAACAGATTAAAAGGAGTTGGAAGGGACCTTGGAGGTCTTCTAGTCCAACCCCTGGCTCAGGCAGGAAACCCTATACCAGGGGTAGGCAACCTTGGCTCTTTTATGACTCGTGGACTTCAACTCCCAGAATTCCTGAGCCAGCCACGCTGAGGGGAAAGGGAGAGGTTTCCAAGCTGAGCCAGGCTGACTCAGGAATTCTGGGAGTTGAAGTCCACGAGTCATAAAAGAGCCAAGGTTGCCTACCCCTGGCCTATAGCATTCCAGTCTCTTCTTAAAAACTTCCAGTGTTGGAGCATTCGCCGCTTCTGGAGGCAGGCTGTTCCACTGGTTAATTGTTCTCACTGTCAGGAAGTTTCTCCTTAGTTCTAGGTTGCTTCTCTCCTTGGTTAGTTTCCATCCGTTGCTTCTTGTCCTGCCTTCAGGTGCTTTGGACAATAGATTGCATCCTTCTTCTTTATGACAGCCCATGTCAATGTAAAACATACTGAAAGAGGTTCCAAATGTGCATATTTGTGTATTGTGGGAAGGACAGGAAAGAAACAAAAGGAAAGCATTTGATGGTCAAATATCCATTGGTTTGCTGGTAGAGAGTGCCAGCTTTAGAACATAGAATAAGAGAGTTGGAAGGGACCTTGGGGGTCATCTAGTCCAACCCCCCGCTCAGGCAGGAAACCCTATACCATTTCAGACAAATGGCTGTCCAGTCTCTTCTTAAAAACCTCCAGTGTTGGAGCACCCACAACTTCTGCTAGCTCAAATAGTTTCAAATCTATTACAGGTAGGTCACTTAATGACAGTTTGAAGGTACAACAGTGCCGAAAAAGTGACTTATGATCATTTTTCACCCTTAATACCTACTACTCCAGCACGGTCATGTGATCAAAATTCAGAGGCTTGGCAACTGACTCATATTTATGACGGCTAAAAGGTCCCAGGACAAGATTCAGCAGTCCATCTACATTTAAAAGACAAAGGTCACCCTTTTGAAGACAAAAAAGCCCACATTTTGGACAGAGAGGACCTCTGGTTTGAAAGAGGGGTCCAAGAGGCCATCTAGGTCAAAACTGAACAGCCCCCTTCTCAACAGAAGGGGAGGGATACAACATCCTCTATCTGCAGTCTACAACACAATCTTTTCAACAGTTCCAAGAAGGCTCCACACCCATTTGCACCACTCAGGTGACCTTCAGGACACAGGTAAGCCTCCAAGTGGCCTCAACGACCCTCTACAAGAATGCAAATGACCAGCCGTCTGCAAGGAGTATAAATCCTTCCACTCCCCACCATCCAGTCAGAGCTGAAGAAGCTTCTTAAATGAGAAGCGAAACGCCTTCAAAGAAAGAAACAAGAAAGTCCAGTTGTCTCATGAAGAAGCATCTTTGGGGACAACCTTGACCTGGATGACGGAGCATCTCCACAGAAACTCATTAAAATGCCGCTACGCAATCGCAGCCGGTTGATTAAACCAGGGCTTTTCAACCAGTGGTACGGGTTGTGGTACATTGGCACCTGGCAGGTGGTATGTGAACATCCTAGAAAAGGGGTAGCAGGGGAGGGGAATGAGCTGAACCGGTGGCAGCACCGCACAAACCTGAGCGAGAGATGGCTGGAGCTGCAGGGCTGCCAGGGCTCAGTGGAAGCACCAGGATCAGCGCCAGGCTACAGCTGGAGCTCGGCACTGATCCTGGCGCTTCTGCTGAGCCCAGAAGAAGCGCCGATCAGCTGGAATGTTGCAGCCCCTCCAGGGTCTTGTGATTTACATTCAGAGGCTTGGCAACTGATTCATATTTATGACGGTCACAGTGTCCCAGGGTCATGTGAAGTGACCAAGACCTGCTGCAACCACCCAGCAGACGGGGGGAATAAAAACCAAACACCCCCTCATCCCACCTCCCGCTGCCAATCCTCAACAGAAATGCTCACAACAATGGATACCTCGGACAGGAGGAAGAGCGCCACCGGGCGGGCAGGTACTTGTCTTGCTCGGCTGTGCCTTGGGGGGCACTTTTTTCAGTGCCATTGTAACTTCGAACAGTCACTAAGCGAACTGTTGTAAGTCAAGGACTACCTGTACTTTATCACCTTTTTTCTTTTTTTTTTCTTTTTGGTCATCATGTTTTTGACACCTTGCTAGGCGACTGGTGGTACTCAGATGTTGCTATCTCCTAAAAGTGGTACAGTGGGTGAAAAGGTTGAAAAGCCCTGGATTAAACCATGCGCAAAGAAGAATAAAAATAATTCCCGCCTACCTGCGCCCACTTCCTTTTCTTCCTCCTCAATGTTGTGCTTGATGCTATCGAATTCATCGTCGATTGTCTGATTTCCCCGCATCCGCGAAAGAATTCTTCGTGCTTTTTGAATCTGCCCTTTCTGAATCAGCCAACGCGGACTTTCCGGAAGAAAAAGGAAACCAACAAATTGTATGACAGCTGGAATCGCCGAAAGACCCAGCATATATCTACAGGGAGAGAAATAAAAAAATTTAATATTTGGCTTGTTAACATTCTCTTCCTAGAAAAACAGCTGGAGTTTAAAGCTTTGGATATTTTCTTTGGGGACTCCCTTACAGGTAGATGTTGACTTACCACCACAGCTGGGCTCAACACTTTCGTTGTTAAGTGAGACAGTTGTTAAATGAGGTTTTTGCCCCGTTTTATCTTTCTTGACCCAGTTATTAAGGAAATCATAGTGGTTGTAAAGTTAGTAACACAACTGTTAAGTGAATCTGGCTTCCGCATTAAGTGTGGGAAATAGTCGTAAGTCGCTTTTTTCAATGCCATTGTAACTCTGAATGGACACTAACTGAACTGTTTTAAGTCAAGGGCTACCTCTATTATTCTAAACACGCAGACCGTAAAAGAGCAGTCTATATTCCATATTTCAGCATCAGCCTATTCCAATAAATCCTACATTTCAGATATATCATGCAGTGGCATAATAATAATAATAATAATAATAATAATAATAATAATAATAATAATAATAATAATAATAATAATAATAATAATAATAATAATAATAATAATAATAATAAAGTTGGAAGGGACCTTGGAGGTCATCTAGTCCAACCCCCTGCTCAGGCAGGAAACCCTATACCATTTCAGACAAATAGCTTGACCCCCTCTTCTTTGTGGCAGCCCGAGATATTGGAAGACCGCTATCATGTCACCCCTCGTCCTTCTCTTCATTAAACTAGACATACCCAATTCCAGCAACCGTTCCTTATATGTTTTAGCCTCCAGTCCCCTGATCATCTTTGTTGCTCTTCTCTGCACTCTTTCTAGAGTCTCAACATCTTTTTTACAGCGTGGTGACCAAAACTGGATGCAGTATTCCAAGTGTGGCCTTACCAAGACATTGTAAAGTGGTATTAATACTTCACGTGATCTTGATTCTATCCCTCTGTTAATGCAGCCCAGCACTGTGTTGGCCTTTTTGGCAGCTGCAGCACACGGCTGGCTCATGTTTAAGAGATTGTCCACTAGGACTCCGAGATCCCTCTCACAGTTACTGCTATTGAGCAAGGTACTCCCTATACTATACCTGTGCATTTGTTTTTTCTTGTCTAAATGTAGAACCTTACTTTTTTCACCATTGAATTTCATTTTGTTAGATAGCGCCCAGTGTTCAATCTGTCCAGATCCTCCTCTATCCTAAGCCTGTCTTCTGGAGTGTTGGCTATGCCAGCTTGGTGTCGTCTGCAAATTTGATGAGTTCCCCATCTATCCCCTCGTCCAAATTGTTGATGAAGATGTTGAAGAGCACTGGGCCCAGAACAGAGCCCTGGGGCACCCCACTACACACTTCCCTCCATGTAGATGTGGTTCCACTGAGGACCACACGCTGAGTACGGCCGGTCAGCCAGCTACGGATCCATCTGGTGGTGATGCTGTCTAACCCGCATTTTTCTATCTTATTAAGTAACACACAAAGCCTGAATTATGATGGGAAAGACGCAAGAGGGAAAGTTTAATGAAAAGTACTGTTTATTGTTCTCTGAATTTTAACCGAATCTTGCATGGTTTTACTACAACCGTATAAAAACACTGGAACTGAGCTCCTCGGCTCTCCTAAAATTTAAGTGCTTGTTAGCACTTTCTTACGAGATATAACTCACACAGACTACGCGAATACTCCCCACTTGCTATTGGGGAATTGTTATGCATCTCTTCAGACTTGGTTTCACTTCTGAAGTGCCGATACTCTGTTATCAATAAACATGTTGTTTGAGGAATTTGCAAGCCTGGGATTTCTGCTTTATTCGTCTCTGTCGATCGAAACCTTGACAGTATCTAAGATATCAACACATTTTCTCTGTTGCATTGTTAAAAAGCTTTAAAGTTTTCATTATACTAGAATAAATCCATGTTGTATGAAAACATTCCATTAGCTTCTTCTACAAAAGCATTTCACATGTGCCAAATATTGGAGTCAACAGGAAAGAGAAAGAAAGAAAGAAAGAAAGAAAGAAAGAAAGAAAGAAAGAAAGAAAGAAAGAAAGAAAGAAAGAAAGAAAGAAAGAAAGAAAGAAAGAGGGAGAGAGAGAGAGAGGGAGAGAGAGAAAGAAAGAAAGAAAGAAAGAGGAAGGAAGGAAGGAAGGAAGGAAGGAAGGAAGGAAGGAAGAGGGAGGGAGGGAGAGGGAGGGAGGAAGGAGGGAGGGAGGGAGGGAGAGGAAGGAAGGAGGGAGGAGAAGGAAGGAAGGAGAAAGAAAGAAAGAAAGAAAGAAAAGAAAAAGAAAGGAACAAGGAAGGAGAAAGGAAGAAAGGAAAGAAAGAAAAAAAGAAAGAAAAAAGGAAGGAAGGAAGGAAGGAAGGAAGGAGAGAGAAAGAAAGAAAGAAGAAAAAGGAAAGGAGAAAGAGAAAGAGAAAGGGAGAGGAAAAGAAAAAGAGAAAGAAAAATGAAAAAGAAAGAAAGAAAGAAAAAGAAAGAAAGAAAGAGAAAGAAAGAAAGAAAGAAAATTTGTTTTCTTCTATATAAACATCCTCTGGAATATTAAACCCTTCCTAAAAATAGTGGTCAAAAAAGATTACACTCGCTTGAGGTCACTTAATATCTAAAGCCTCCATCTATCTCTTTGTCAGGCTCAAATAACCAGGAGCATTCACTGAGTTCAAAGCATAGCAGAGTTTATTATCGTTACCTATACGCAAGAATCTGGTCAACCAACTTTCAAAATTAAACAGGCTCTAGATAAGGGTGAGCAGAATTCACAGGGGAATTCTGGACGTGGGTCTCTTGTGGCTACGCAACAACTCCAAACTAATGACATATTTAACTCCACCCTTCCAGCTCAGCTCAGTTGCACCGGGAAGCAAACTGGCAACCCAGTTTGCAAAGCAAAGGTGTTACGTGGGTAAAGGGAGGCAGGATGTCGTGAAAAATTAGCCCCTTAAGAGACATTAATTGGTGGTGGTGCCTTCCTCTACAATCACGGCAACCAGATCTTTCCTATGGTTGATGATCCATCTCTCACCTTGTCATCCAGGGAGCCCTCAACTTACAACAGTTCATTCAGTCACCATTTGAAGTTACAATGGCACAGGAAAATATGACTTACAACTGTTTTCCACCCCCACACCATCCCCACGGTCACGTGATCAAACTTCGGACGCTTGGCAACTGACTCATATTTATGACGGTCTCAAGTGTTCCGGGAGGGGTCGCGTGATCCTTTTTGTGACCTTCCGGCAAGCAAAGTCAATGGGGGGAAGCCAGATTCACTTAACAACCGTGTTACTAAGTGACTGAACCGTGTTAAGTGAAACTCCAGTGTTTCACTTAACAACTGTGGGAAGAAAGCTCGTAAAACGGGGGCAAAACTCACTTAACAAAGGCCTCGCTTAGCAACATATATTTTGAGCTCCATTGCGGTCGTAAGCCGAGAACTCTTGTGTAGGGATTTGTTCATAGCAAAGGAATTCGACCCCAAATAAATAGACAAGACAGAAAATACACATGGTTTTGAACACCCAGGTGACGTAAACAAAATGTATTTCGGGACTGTGGCTTGCCTTTATGTAAAATGAAAGAACTGGGGTGTGATTTCATTTTAAAGTTTTTAAAAAAACCATACCCACCTCCATCCACCCCTGGGAAGGTAGCTGAAGGCTCCATCTATAACACTGGCAAAGAACTGCCCTCCTGTGATGAAAAGCGTATTTATAGTCACTAATCTGCCTCTCAGATGAGGTGGGGCCACTTCTGCAATGTAGACAGGAACTGTCATGGAAGCAATACCTGCAAGAGATAAATAAGAGAGTAATAATTAGAGAGAAGCCGTTTACAAAAATTAAAATCACAGGCACGTAAAGTCGACTAAAACCTTGGCGTTAGGAAGTTAAGAAGGCACGTTGAAATGATGCCTCATTTTTAGGAAAGCATTAAAAAAATCAATTCGTGTTAATTTCGAACCTAGCGAGCACGGCTCTAAATATTCATTTCTGCCTGAGAAGGCACACATTTCATGTTTTTAAATCATATACAATTTTAATCTTCTGTTTGATCATGAAAACCCCATTTTGAGGGTGCTAAACTGCAGGAGGAGGAGGAGGAAAAGGAGGAGAAGGAGGAAAAGAAGAAAAAGAAGAGGAGGAGGAAGAAAAGAAGAAGAAGAGGTAGAGGAGAAGGAGAAAGAGAAGGAGGAGGAGAAGAAGAAGAAGAAGAAAAGGTGGAGAAAGAGGAGAAGAAGTGGTGGTGGTGGTGGAGGAGGAGGAGGAGGAGAAGAAGAGGTGGAGAAAGAGGAGAAGAAGAAGAGAAAGAGAAGAAGAAGAGGAGGAGGAGNTTGAAGGTACAACAGTGCCGAAAAAGTGACTTATGATCATTTTTCACCCTTAATACCTACTACTCCAGCACGGTCATGTGATCAAAATTCAGAGGCTTGGCAACTGACTCATATTTATGACGGCTAAAAGGTCCCAGGACAAGATTCAGCAGTCCATCTACATTTAAAAGACAAAGGTCACCCTTTTGAAGACAAAAAAAGTCCACATTTTGGACAGAGAGGACCTCTGGTTTGAAAGAGGGGTCCAAGAGGCCATCTAGGTCAAAACTGAACAGCCCCCTTCTCAACAGAAGGGGAGGGATACAACATCCTCTATCTGCAGTCTACAACACAATCTTTTCAACATTTCCAAGAAGGCTCCACACCCATTTGCACCACTCAGGTGACCTTCAGGACACAGGTAAGCCTCCAAGTGGCCTCAACGACTCTCTACAAGAATGCAAATGACCAGCCGTCTGCAAGGAGTATAAATCCTTCCACTCCCCACCATCCAGTCAGAGCTGAAGAAGCTTCTTAAATGAGAAGCGAAACGCCTTCAAAGAAAGAAACAAGAAAGTCCAGTTGTCTCATGAAGAAGCATCTTTGGGGACAACCTTGACCTGGATGACGGAGCATCTCCACAGAAACTCATTAAAATGCCGCTACGCAATCGCAGCCGGTTGATTAAACCAGGGCTTTTCAACCAGTGGTACGGGTTGTGGTACATTGGCACCTGGCAGGTGGTACGTGAACATCCTAGAAAAGGGGTAGCAGGGGAGGGGAATGAGCTGAACCGGTGGCAGCACCGCACAAACCTGAGCGAGAGACGGCTGGAGCTGCAGGGCTGCCAGGGCTCAGTGGAAGCGCCAGGATCAGCGCCAGGCTACAGCTGGAGCTCGGCACTGATCCTGGCGCTTCTGCTGAGCCCAGAAGAAGCGCCGATCAGCTGGAATGTTGCAGCCCCTCCAGGGTCTTGTGATTTACATTCAGAGGCTTGGCAACCGATTCATATTTATGACGGTCACAGTGTCCCAGGGTCATGTGAAGTGACCAAAACCTGCTGCAACCACCCAGCAAACGGGGGGAATAAAAACCAAACCCCCCCCACCCCACCTCCCGCTGCCAATCCTCAACAGAAATGCTCACAACAATGGATACCTCGGACAGGAGGAAGAGCGCCACCGGGCGGGCAGGTAGGTGTCTTGCTCGGCTGTGCCTTGGGGGGCACTTTTTTCAGTGCCATTGTAACTTCGAACAGTCACTAAGCGAACTGTTGTAAGTCAAGGACTACCTGTACTTTATCACTTTTTTCCTTTTTATTTTTTTTTTGGTCATCTAGTTTCTGACACCTTGCTAGGCGACTGGTGGTACTCGGATGTTGCCATCTCCTAAAAGTGGTACAATGGGTGAAAAGGTTGAAAAGCCCTGGATTAAACCATACGCAAAGAAGAATGAAAATAATTCCCGCCTACCTGCGCCCACTTCCTTTTCTTCCTCCTCAATGTTGTTCTTGATGCTATCGAATTCGTCGTCGATTGACTGATTTCCCCGCATCCGCGAAAGAATTCTTCGTGCTTTTTGAATCTGCCCTTTCTGAATCAGCCAACGCGGACTTTCCGGAAGAAAAAGGAAACCAACAAATTGTATGACAGCTGGAATCGCCGAAAGACCCAGCATATATCTACAGGGAGAGAAATAAATTTTTTTAATATTCGGCTTGTTAACATTCTCTTCCTAGAAAAACAGCAGGAGTTTAAAGCTTTGGATATTTTCTTCGGGGACTCCCTTACAGGTAGATCTTGACTTACCACCACAGCTGGGCTCAACACTTTCGTCGTTAAGTGAGACGGTTGTTAAATGAGGTTTTTGCCCCGTTTTATCTTTCTTGACCCAGTTATTAAGGAAATCATAGTGGTTGTAAAGTTAGTAACACAATTGTTAAGTGAATCTGGCTTTCGCATTAAGATGCTCTTCAACATCTTCATCAACGATTTGGATGAGGGGATAGATGGGGAAATCATCAAATTTGCAGATGACACTAAGCTGGCAGGAATAGCCAACACTCCACAAGACAGGCTTAGGATGCAGGAGGATCTGGGCAGACTTGAACACTGGGCGCTATCTAACAAAATGAAATTCAATGGTGAAAAAAGTAAGGTTCTACATTTAGGCAAGAAAAACCAAATGTACAGGTATAGTATAGGGGGTACCTTGCTCAATAGTAGTAACTGTGAGAGGGATCTCGGAGTCCTAGTGGACAATCACTTAAATATGAGCCAGCCGTGTGCTGCAGCTGCCAAAAAGGCCAACACAGTGCTGGGCTGCATTAACAGAGGGATAGAATCAAGATCACGTGAAGTATTAATACCACTTTACAATGCCTTGGTAAGGCCACACTTGGAATACTGCATCCAGTTTTGGTCACCACAATGTAAAAAAGATGCTGAGACTCTAGAAAGAGTACAGAGAAGAGCAACAAAGATGAT
The DNA here is from genome assembly GCF_001527695.2 of Protobothrops mucrosquamatus. Taxonomy (NCBI): domain Eukaryota; kingdom Metazoa; phylum Chordata; class Lepidosauria; order Squamata; family Viperidae; genus Protobothrops; species Protobothrops mucrosquamatus. The sequence goes on from NW_015388791.1 coordinate 199,344, forward strand.
CAGGGGACTGGAGGCTAAAACATATAAGAAAAGGCTGCTGGAATTGGGTATGTCTAGTTTAATGAAGAGAAGGACGAGGGGGGACATGATAGCAGCGTTCCAATATCTCAGGGGCTGCCCCAAAGAAGAGGGAGTCAAGCTGTTCTCCAAAGCGCCTGAAGGCAGGACAAGAAGCAACGGATGGAAACTCATCAAGGAGAGAAGCAACCTAGAACTAAGGAGGAATTTCCAGATAATTAGAACAATTAACTAGTGGAACCACCTGCCTCCAGAAGCAGTGAATGCTCCAACACTGGAAGTTTTTAAGAAGAGACTGGACAGCCATCTGTCCGAAATGGTATAGGGTTTCCTGCCTGAGCAGGGGGTTGGACTAGATGACCTCCAAGGTCCCTTCCAACTTTATTATTATTATTATTATTAAGTGTGGGAAATAGTCAAAAGTCATTTTTTTCAATGCCGTTGTAACTCTGAATGGACACTAACTGAACTGTTTTAAGTCAAGGGCTACCTCTATTATTCTAAACACGCAGACCATAAAAGAGCAGTCTATATTCCATATTTCAGCAACAGCCTATTCCAATAAATCCTACATTTCAGATATATCATGCAGTGGTTTCCTCAGCATCAACACACAAAGTCTGAATTATGATGGGAAAGATACAAGAGGGAAAGTTTAATGAAAAGTACTGTTTATTGTTGTCTGAATTTTAACCGAATCTTGCATGGTTTTACTACAACCGTATAAAAATACTGGAACTAAGCTCCTCGGCTCTCCTAACATTTAAGTGCTTGTTAGCACTTTCTTACAAGATATAACTCACACAGACTACGCGAATACTCCCCACTTGGTATTGGGGAATTGTTATGCATCTCTTCAGACTTGGTTTCACTTCCGAAGTGCCGATACTCTGTTATCAATAAACATGTTCTTTGAGGAATTTGCAAGCCTGGGATTTCTGCTTTATTCGTCTCTGTCGATTGGAACCTTGACAGTATCTAAGATATCAACACAGTTTCCCTGTTGCATTGTTAAAAAGATTTAAAGTTTTCATTATACTAGAATAAATCCATGTTGTATGAAAACATTCCATTAGCTTCTTCTACAAAAGCATTTCACATGTGCCAAATATTGGAGTCAACAGGAAAGAGAAAGAAAGAAAGAAAGAAAGAAAGAAAGAAAGAAAGAAAGAAAGAAAGAAAGAAAGAAAGAAAGAAAGAAAGAAAGAAAGAGAGAGAGAGAGAGAGAGAGAGGGAGAGAGAGAGGGAGAGAGAGAAAGAAAGAGGAAGGAAGGAAGGAAGGAAGGAAGGAAGGAAGAGGGAGGGAGGGAGAGGGAGGAAGGAGGGAGGGAGGGAGTTAGAGGAAGGAGGAAGGAAGGAGGGAGGAGAAGGAAGGAAGGAGAAAGAAAGAAAGAAAGAAAAGAAAAAGAAAGGAACAAGGAAGGAGAAAGGAAGAAAGAAAGGAAAGAAAGAAACAAAGAAAGAAAAAAAGAAAGGAAGGAAGGAAGGAAGGAAGGAGAGAGAAAGAAAGAAAGAAGAAAAAGGAAAGGAGAAAGAGAAAGAGAAAGGAAGGGAGAGGAAAAGAAAAAGAGAAAGAAAAATGAAAAAGAAAGAAAGAAAGAAAGAAAAAGAAAGAAAGAAAGAGAAAGAAAGAAAGAAAATTTGTTTTCTTCTATATAAACATCCTCTGGAATATTAAACCCTTCCTAAAAATAGTGGTCAAAAAAGATTACACTCGCTTGAGGTCACTTAATATCTAAAGCCTCCATCTATCTCTTTGTCAGGCTCAAATAACCAGGAGCATTCACCGAGTTCAAAGCATAGCAGAGTTTATTATTGTTACCTATACGCAAGAATCTGGTCAACCAACTTTCAAAATTAAACAGGCTCTAGATAAGGGTGAGCAGAATTCACAGGGGAATTCTGGACGTGGGTCTCTTGTGGCTACGCAATAACTCCAAACTGATGACATATTTAACTCCACCCTTCCGGCTCAGCTAGGTTGCACCGGGAAGCAAACCGGCAACCAGTTTGCAAAGCAAAGGTGTTACGTGGGTAAAGGGAGGCAGGACGTCGTGAAAAATTAGCCCCTTAAGAGACATTAATTGGTGGCGGTGCCTTCCTCTACAATCACGGCAACCAGATCTTTCCTATGGTTGATGATCCATCTCTCACCTTGTCATCCAGGAAGCCCTCAACTTACAACAGTTCATTCAGTGACCATTTGAAGTTACAATGGCACAGGAAAATATGACTTACAACCGTTTTCCACCCCCACACCACCCCCACAGTCACGTGATCAAACTTCGGACACTTGGCAACTGACTCATATTTATGACGGTCTCAAGTGTCCCGGGGGGGTGTCGCGTGATCCCTTTTGCGACCTTCCGGCAAGCAAAGTCAATGGGGGGAAGCCAGATTCACTTAACAACCGTGTTACTAAGTGACTTAACCGTGTTAAGTGAAACTCCAGTGTTTCACTTAACAACTGTGGGAAGAAAGCTCGTAAAACGGGGGGCAAAACTCACTTAACAAAGGCCTCGCTTAGCAACAGATATTTTGAGCTCCATTGCGATCGTAAGCCAAGAACTGTTATGTAGGGATTTGTTCATAGCAAAGGAATTCAACCCCAAATAAATAGACAAGACAGACAGAAAATACACATTGTTTTGAACACCCAGGTGACGTAAACAAAATATATTTCGGGACTGTGGCTTGCCTTTATATAAAATGAAAGAACTGGGGTGTGATTTCATTTTAAAGTTTTAAAAAAAACCATACCCACCTCCATCCACCCCTGGGAAGGTAGCTGAAGGCTCCATCTATAACACTGGCAAAGAACTGCCCTCCTGTGATGAAAAGCGTATTTATAGTCACTAATCTGCCTCTCAGATGAGGTGGGGCCACTTCTGCAATGTAGACAGGAACTGTCATGGAAGCAATACCTGCAAGAGATAAATAAGAGAGTAATAATTAGAGAGAAGTCGTTTACAAAAATTAAAATAGCAGGCAGGTAGAGTCGGCTAAAACCTTGGCGTTAGGAAGTTAGGAAGGCACGTTGAAATGATGCCTCATTTTTAGGAAAGCATTAAAAAAATCAATTCGTGTTAATTTCGAACCTAGCGAGCACGGCTCTAAATATTCATTTCTGCCTGAGAAGGCACACATTTCATGTTTTTAAATCATATACAATTTTAATCTTCTGTTTGATCATGAAAAACCCATTTTGAGGGTGCTAAGCTGCAGGAGGAGGAGGAGGAGGAGGAGGAGGAGGAGGAGGAGGAAGAAAAGAAGAAAAAGAAGAGGTGGAGGAGGAGAAGAAGGAGAAAGAGAAGGAGGAGAAGAAGAAGAGGTGGAGGAGAAGGAGAAGAGATGAAGGAGGAGGAGGAGAAGAAAAAGAGGTGGAGGAGGAGAAGGAGAAAGAGAAGGAGGAGGAAGGACAAGAAGGAGAAGGAGAAGAAGAGGTGGAGGAAGAGGAGAAGGAGAAGGTGGAGGAGGAGGAGAAGAAAAAGAAGAGGAGGAGGAGGAGAAG
>NW_015388791.1:203028-216268 GCF_001527695.2 Protobothrops mucrosquamatus
CCTTAGCCATGAAAGCCAGTTGGATGACTTTGGGCTAGTCCTTCTTTCTCAGCCCAACCTGATCACGGACACGATCACCACGAAAGGAAAGAGATAGATTAAATTGGGCCCAGTTGCTGTGTGTTTTTATTCTTATTTTGCTTTTTACATTTTTACTTATTGCAAGCTGCCTAGAGACACGTAAAAGAAGGGCAGCTGTACCAACTGGGCAAATAAATGAACTTAAATTAGAACGAGAGTGGAAATATTGTCACGAGACCTTCACACTTCAGCCCTTTCAAAAACCTGTCAGATTGAATGTTATGAAAATCAATTTGAGCTTAGCTGAGATGTCCGTAAAATAAAAACAAGCCGTAGTAATTAAGGAGCTTAGAACCCTTATTTTTAAGAGTGCCCAAATCTTAGATATAAATAAACGGTTTCCAGGTGAAACTGAAACTAATATTAAACTTGTTTTTAAAAAGTAGATTTCCGTAATCTTTTGATATTTTTATTGCTAGGCTATTGCCAACAATAAAATATTTTATTGGTGTAAATCTGCATATATAGTTTATTTATCACACGAGGTAAGTCACATCACTGAAAATAAACTTTAATCCCTAGAATATCCATGCTTGTTCCTATCACTGCAGAAGGTCTAAAAACCAGCAATCAAAACAACAATGTTCAAAGCTTATTTGCAATATTAATGACTATAGTGAAAAAAAAATTAGCTGTATTATCGTCCTATAATTTAGGCAGATAAATCAATAGTCCACATTTTTTTTAAAAAAAAGTATAGGCTGAATTGAGAGATTTGAGAACTATGTTTATAAATCAAGTTATTACAATCCACATTAATATGTTACCGGTAGCTTCAAGACATTATATATATTGCTCTTATTTTTTTAGTTAAATATACTCATGGAAATGTAATATTTTAGAGGCTTTAAGAGAATTGTACAAATTTTGACCTTGGAATACTTCCAGAAACTTAATGACTAATAATTTTAGCTGCTGCTCAAACCAAGTTTTTGAAAAATGCGATTGGTTATAGATGAAAATAATTTTAACGATATAGATTTTTGGCTAAACAACAGCCAGTAGATGTTTATGATCCATTCCAATTCAGATGTAGCTTCTTCTTAGCATACTGAATCTCCAGAAAATGTATTTTATGTGCAAACAATTTAGGGAGCAGGAGACAAATAGAAAACTTTATGTAACTATTTTTAAAAAGGGACGTTCTCCTACAGGGTGTAGCTTAGTGGTGGTTGTTTGATATCTCTGCTTCATAATGTTATGCAATATAAATATATTGTCAATCTTTAGAATACCCATGCTTGTTCCTATCACTGCAGAAGGTCTAAGAACCAGCAATCAAAACAACAATGTTCAAAGCTTATTTGCAATATTAATGACTATAATGAAAAAAATTAGCTGTATTATCTGCCCTAGCTGCAACCTTTGGGCAAACACACAAAGCACAAATGTAACACACATATCAACATAAATGCGTTCAGGACGACAGCAGGCATACTATCCGTTGTCATGGCAACCAACCGTGACATGCAACTTTACAAGACAGCCCGTGAACGACACGTGTCACATTGTACTCCGTTGCCAAGAAGATTGACAATATATTTATATTGCATAACATTATGAAGCAGAGATATCAAACGACCACCACTAAGCTACTGTACATCCTGTAGGAGAACGTCCCTTTTTTAAAATAGTTACATAAAGTTTTTTATTTTTCTCCTGCTCTCTGAATTGTTTGCACATAAAATATATTTTCTGGAGATTCAGTATGCTAAGAAGAAGCTACATCTGAATTGGAATGGATCATAAACATCTACCGGCTGTTGTTTAGCCAAAAATCTATATCGTTAAAATTATTTTCATCTGTAACCAATTGCATTTTTCAAAAACTTGGTTTGAGCAGCAGCTAAAATTATTAGTCATTAAGTTTCTGGAAGTATTCCAAGGTCAAAATTTGTACAATTCTCTTAAAGCCTCTAAAACATTACATTTCCATGAGTATATTTAACTAAAAAAAATAAGAGCAATATATATAATGTCTTGAAGCTACCGGCAACATATTAATGTGGATTGTAATAACTTGCTTTATAAACATAGTTCTCAAATTAAATCTCTCGATTCAGCCTATACTTTTTTTAAAAAAAAATGTGGACTATTGATTTATCTGCCTAAATTATAGGACGATAGCAATATCGGAGGGGTTACAAAAAGTACCATTCTTTAGAGCAGGTGGCTGGGGAATTCTGGGAGTTGAAGTCCACAAGTCTTAAAGTCGATAAAATTGGACACCCCTGCTTTAGAATAAATATTTGTGTTAGACTCTAAATCAGGGGTCTTCAAAGTTGGCCCTTCTGTGACTTGTGCACTTCAACTCCCAGAATTCCTCAACCAACGTGCCTGGCTGAGGAATTCTGGGAGTTGAAGTCCACAAGTCATAAAAGGGCCAAGTTGGAAGACCCCTGAGGTAAACAGTCCAGCGGCAGGAGATTACTTTAAAGTCCCTAGAATAGATAGGTAAATTATGAACTATTTTCACATAACCCCTCTATCTATCACCGGGATGTCGATCCATTCAGAATCTGGAGTCTAAAATTGATAGCCATTTAGGCAAGCCTCCAACCCAAAATGTTAATGAGGTTGTGTTTGGTCTGGCAAAGCCTGATAACATTTTATTTGTGAGCGAAATATTCCTTTCTCTCTTTTTGCCTTTTGTTTATCCACTGTATGGACAAGTAAGCTCCATGAATTTAATTGCAAGACATTAGATAGCTTATATTTATATACTTGTTTTATTATATAGTATACTAGCTGTACCCGGCCACGCGTTGCTGTGGCTCAGTCTGGTTAAATGGAAAAGAAAGAAAAGAGAAAGCGCACGTTTGTAATATGTTTAATTTCACAATGCTTGTGGGTATACAATATTTTTGTTGTTCCATTGTCTGTGCAGATATAGAGATTGTCTGGTTTGCCGACTCTAAAACACGCAACATAGTTGTCCAAGCATGTTTTTACCTGTCACAGGTGTGACATCTACATAATAGCAGGTATATAAAAACACGCGCGTATTCGAATGCAACGTTGTGTCAAAATTTCAAAGCAATCGGTGAAGAACTTTCGGAGATTTAAGATTTTGAACAAACGAACATTTACATTTTTATTTATATAGATTAATCTTTCTTTGGAAAAAAAGACTATCTATACATAAAATTATATATTACTATAAAGGAAAGCCTTAATAACTGCTAGCTAAGCTCCTTAGCTCCCTCTGATGGAGGACCTTAAATAATAATATTTAATATTGAACTTTTAAAAAGATTAACTAGTATGGCTATTTTTTTCACTGGCAAAAAAAATATTCCACAAGGCAAAAGCAGCCTTTCAGAATCCAAAAGACAAAAAAAATATATTAATGTTTTATATTATTTCTGCACTTATATTCTGAGTTCCACTGAAGGATAACATTATCCTTTGGCTACTTGGGGAACTAGGCAATTGAACAGACCCTACCTATTAATAATTGCAATCTATTTAACCCAGCCTTCTATATTATCATATAAACAAGATCAAATCAAATCAAAACTGTTTCTATCAGGGTTGGTTCATCAAACAAACATCTGGGTCTAAGCCTCATGAGAGTTAGGACGGCTTATTCGGGTTTTTTGGTCTCAATATCTTTTGTTCAAGAACTTGTTCTTAGGCGGAAGCGATGCTTTCTCATAATTTGGTTCTCCAGAAGCTGTGAATGCTCCAACACTGGAAGTTTTCAAGAAGAGACTGGACAACCATTTGTCTGAAATGGTGTAGGGTTTCCTGCCTGAGCAGGGGGTTGGACTAGATAACCTCCAAGGCCCCTTCCAACATGATTTATCACTATTTATCACTTCCAACATGATTTATCACTATTACTTGTATGTATACTGAAACTTAGGCACTGGAGACAAATTCCTTGTGTGTCCAGCCACACTTGGCCAATAAAGAATTCTATTCTATTCTATTCATTCCTCTATTCTATTCTAGTCTTCATTCCTCTATTCTATTCTATTCTATTCTATTCTATTCTTCATTCCTCTATTCTATTCTATTCTATTCTATTCTATTCTATTCTATTCTATTCTATTCTTCATTCCTCTATTCTATTCTATTCTATTCTATTCTATTCCATTCTATGACTTGTTTCACTTATTTTATCTTATCTTGGCATGTAACATAACTGCAGTGATTCACTTAAGCAACTGTGGTTAAAAAAAAGGTCATAAAACGGAACAAAACTCACTTAACAATCGTCTTGCTTAGTAAGTGAAATTTTGGGCTTAATTGTGGTCATAAGTTGAGAAGTACCTGTATGGAATGAGTATATGTGAGGTTTCTTCTTAATAATAATAATAATAAAGTTGGAAGGGACTTTGGAGGTCATCTAGTCCAACCCTTGCTCAGGCAGGAAACCCTATCCTATTTCAGACATACAGTATGTTCCTATCACTCTCTCCCTTAATTTTTTTTTTAAAAAAGTATGGGTGCTTTCAGCTCATTGTAGACAGATGCTGCATACACAGTTTGGGGAGATCAAATCTCACTGCTAATTCTTAGAGCAAACAAATTGTGATTTTTAATTAATAAACTGCCAATGAGGCACTAAATTACAGTTTGCCAATCCTTCTGGCTTGTCCATGATTCATCCCAGCCCTATGCCAACTTAATTAACATTTTTCAGAAAGAAATATTCAGAAAGAATATTCACTAAGCAGCAAGCTTCTGAAATTGTTGAATAAAGACATATCTGCCGTCATGGGCAACTTGAAATTTACTTGGCATTTTCGTTTTGCTTTGCTTTGTTCGGTACAGTATTAATCTTGTGAACTCTAAAGCTTCTTCCTTCCAGTTCTGTATTCAAGATGGACAGTGATTAATATTTATATGTTACTTATATGTAAGGGTGTAGGTCTATACATATGTTGTATATAGTATGTTTTAAATGTAGGTTGTGTATGTGTGCCCTTTGAGAGGAAGCAACTACATTTCATTTTTAATGTGTGCCATGGTGCCCACAGGAAAAAAATGACAATAAAAGTTATCTAATTTAATAAGAGTCCTTAACATTAATGTAGCTATGAGACAATATAGTCCTTGACTTGCAACGATGGAGCCCAACATTTCCGTTGCTAAGACAGCTGTTAAGTGAGTTTTGTCCCTTTCTACAGCCTTTCTTAATAATAATAATAATAATAATAATAATAATAATAATGATAATAATAATAATAATAATAATAATAATAATAATAATAATAATAATAATAATAATAATAATAGTAAAATTGGAAGGGACCTTGGAGGTCATCTAGTCCAACCCCCGGCTCAGGCAGGAAACCCTATATCATTTCGGACAAATGGCTGTCCAGTCTCTTCTTAAAAACTTCCAGTGTTAGTATCATTTCTTCTTTTTTCTAATACTAATAAATGTTTATTGAATATGTTAAGGAAAAAGGCCACGGAGAGACACCCGAAGTGTTAATTATGTAATTAGATTAGAAATATAGAATATAGTAACTTAAATAGTAAAGCTTAATACAGGATTTGGATTTATTTAGATGAAATGTTATTAAGAAAAAAGAAGGCATGATATTAATAAATGATTATTGATTATGTTAAGGAAAAAGGGAATGGAGAGACACCTGAAGTGTTAATCATGTATTTATATTAGCAATATAGAATATAGCATTTGAAATAGTAAAGCTTAATATAGGATTTGGATTTATTTAGAAGAAAGGTTATTGATGATTGTTTTGATTGACTTAGTTGTATTGAAATACATTAACTTGAATATAATATGTTATTAGAGGGAAAAGAGAGGGGTTTTGTAATGATTTAATCTGAACTTTATGAGTATGACTTTGTTTGTGGACAATTGATTTTCCTGCCACCACGCTGATTCTTAAGCACTTGTTTGTAAAATGAAAAAACTAATAAAACTTGTTTTTTTTAAAAAAAAAACTTCCAGTGTTGGGAGCATTCACCACTTCTGGAGGCAGGTTGTTCCACTGGTTAATTGTTCTAACTGTCAGGAAGTTTCTCCTTAGTTCTAGGTTGCTTCTCTCCTTGATCAGTTTCCACACGTTGCTTCTTGTCCTGCCTTCAGACGCCTTGGAAAATAGCTTGACTCCCTCTTCTTTGGGGCAGGCCCTGAGATATTGGAACACTGCTATCTTGCTATAGTTAAGTCAGTAACAACTATTAAGTCAGTAACGTGGTTGTTAATCTGGTTTTCCCATTGACTTTGCATGTCAGAAGGTCACAAAAGGGGATCACATGACTCCCGGGACATTAAAATCGTCGTAAGTATGAACCAGTCACCCAGCATCTGAATTCTGATCACATGACCATGGGGATGCTGCAACGGTCGTGTGAAAAATGGTCCCTTTTTTCCAGTGCCGTCGTAACTTCAAACCGTCCCTAAACAGACGGCTGTAATGAGAGGACTACCCGTACTGATTCCTTCATTTCCCAAGACATTTTGAGCAAACCTTGCCAGAGTGCGTATCATGGATGCAAAAAAAAAAAAAATGGTTCAAATGCTTCTCAAAATTTAAATTTCTAACGGAGTAGAACCAACTGAGGTGCTCATTAATCGTGGATAGTCCCTCGAAGCGAAAGCGTCGCGCAAAAATGGCCGTTAAAAGTTCCCTCAGCTTCCCACTCTAATACAAATGAGTGGAGCTGATGGAGACAAATCGAGTCTGGAATCAAATCACTGGAATTGGAAAGAAGAGTCTAGTCCTGCACAGTCCATGAAGGAGCCAACTGAATTGGTAATGAAATTCCCTCAGAGGAAGCAGCCGAAAGAAATCTATTAAAAAGACAGAGACAGATGACAACACGGTAGAAACACGCCGACAAGAAGCCTCGGCCACAAGGGAGACCAACGTGAAGGTGTTATGAATTACCAAGTTGGAAAAACATGGGTTTAAAGCGGGGGTCTTCAAACTAGCCCGCTTTAAGACTTGTGGACTTCAACTCCCAGAATTCCTCAGCCAGCCACGCTGGCTGAGGAATTCTGGGAGTTGAAGTCCACAAGTCTTAAAAGCGGCCAATTTTGGAGATCCCTGGTTTAAAGCAAAGGGCCAGTCTTATTAAAACAGGGGTCTTCAAACTTGGCCCCTCGATGACTTGCGGACTTCAACTCCCAGAATTCCTCAGCCAGCGTGCCTGGCTGAGGAATTCTGGGAGTTGAAGTCCGCAAGTCATCGAAGGCCCAAGTTTGAAGACCCCTGTGTTAAAACAAATTCCCCAAAGATTTGAAACAAGCTGAAAAGGCATACAGATAAGTCCTCACTTTTACAACAGTTCATTTAGTGACCTTTCAGAGTTACAACGGCACTGAAAAAAAAGGGATTTATGACCGTTGCGGCATCCCCATGGTCAGGGGATGAAAATTTGGATGCTTGGCAACTGGTTCGTGCTTATGACGGTTGCTGTGTCCTATGGGTCATGTGATCCCCTTTTTGCAAGCGAAGTCGATGGGAAAATCAGATTCACTTAACAACCATGTCACTCACTTAACAACTAAAGGGATTCACTTAAACCCGTGGCAAGACAGGCCTTAAAGTGGGACAAAATTCACTTAACAAATATCTCGAAATTTTGGGCTCAATTGTGTTTGTAAGTTGAGGACTATCTGTACAAGCTTTGCAGTAGACAATTCACCTTATAGGAATATTCGTCTACCATTTATCAGCAGACTATGTTCCAATATTTTTCTTTAAAAAAAAAATTATACATTCATCCAGTCTGGTTTTTTTTTATTCCAATCTATTTTACTGAATTGTTATGAGGATAAAAGAGAGAGAGAGACCAATTTAAGCTCCTTTAAATGACTCAAAAAGCAGAAGGAACAGTTACAGTCTCCAATAGCATAATTTAAGTCTTGTTGAATGTAATGGTACTTATTACCATCTTAGTATATACATTATATAACAAAAGATAAGCATACCCCCAAACACCCAACAAACAGCAAACACCCAAAGATCAAATAAAAGCCCCCCCCCCAAAAAATGGCACATAACAATTCTCTCTTGATAAATTAACCTGATGAGACCAACTTCTTAAAGGTATTTAGGGAATAAATATTAACTGAACAGAAAGAGCATTTAAGGCAGGACTTTTCAACCTTTTCACCCATTGTACCACTTTTAGGAGATGGCAACATCCGAGTACCAACAGTTGCCTAGCAAGGTGTCAAAAACTGGATGACCCCCCCCCCAAAAAAAGGAAAAAAGTGATAAAAGTACAGGTAGTCCTCGACTTACAACAGTTCGCTTAATGACTGTTCGAAGTTACAATGGCACTGAAAAAGTGCCCCCCAAGCCACAGCCGAGCAAGACACCTGTCTGCCCACCCCGGGGGCGCTCTTCCTCCTGTCCGAGGTTTTCATTGTTGTGAACATTTCTGTTGGGGATTGGCAGCGGAGGTGGGGTGGGGGGGTGTTTGGTTTTTATTCCGACCGTCTGCTGGGTGGTTGCAGCAGGTTTTGGTCACTTCACATGACCCTGGGACACTGTGACCGTCATAAATATGAATCAGTTGCCAAGCATCTGAATGTAAATCACAAGACCCTGGAGATGCTGCAACATTCCAGCTGATCGGCGCTTCTTCTGGGCTCAGCGGAAGCGCCAGGATCAGTGCCGAGCTCCAGCTGGAGCCTGGCACTGATCCTGGCGCTTCCGCTGAGCCCTGACAGCCCTGCAGCTCCAGCCATCTCTCGCTCAGGCTTGTGCGGTGCTTCCACCGGTTCAGCTCATTCCCCTCCCCTGCTACCACTTTTCTAGGATGGTCGCATACCACCTGCCAGGTGCCAATGTGCCACAGGTGGTACCCGTACCACTGGTTGAAAAGCCCTGATTTAAGGGACATTTTCCATAATAAATGCAAGATCCGTTTTCAGATACCATTTAAATTCTGACTTAGTATGAAATCACAATGCCTCAGCAGTACTTACTGCTGGATGTGCTGTGATATATTATATTGTGATCAATGGAAATATGCTTATTTGTGATTAAGTTTCAACGGTGATAAACCTACGACGTTGATTGTGAGGGTTATATCACAAGTTAACCAACTGTTTAGAGGAGGTTAAAAAAATTTCCCCAAGGTATCAAATGAAGGATCTGGATTTTAAGTGGTGCCTTGGATTAGTTCACGAGAAAACCTTCCAAACAGCTATAGTCACATTCAAAGCACTATATATGTTATACAGGCTTAAATTCTAAATAAATAAAAAAAAACGTGAATAACCCAAACGAATAAGACAATCTTCCAGATGAACTGAAAAACGATGGTCAAATCCAAGGGACTTATTTCAGACTAAATTCCCGTTCTTGAAAATGGCCCTTGTGCCAAATGAAAATTCGAGAGACAGCCAAAAGAAAAACAGGTTAGCTTTAGAAGTTCAATTAAAAGGATGGGAAATCTGAGCAGTTCTTTGGAAACAACACCCAACCCCTGTTTTAATTCACAACGTTTCCACGGAGGAAATGGCTGTCTCTCTTCTACAGCCAATCTCAGGAAAAGTTTATTTGGATTTCCCTAGTCACACAAAAGATTAGACAGCTGTTTGTTTGGGGTGCAATAAAATCTCCTGCCTCGGACAGGGGGCTGGATTAGAAGCCCCCCCAAGGTCCCTTCCAGCCCTCTATGTCTATGTCTCCAAGGAACTAGAAAATAGATTGGAATTTTATATGCGTGAAAAGCTGAAAAAAACCCACAACTGAGGGGGTCTTCTATATTGGTCAATATCGACCCTGTAAGGGTTCTTAGGACTATCCCGTAAATCAAGAAATTTGCGGGGCTAAAAAAGGGGGTTTAGTAAATGTCTGGGGCTCAACAGGTGGCAGGTGGAAGGTCGATGGGACCCAATTCATGGGGAGGGGGTCTCTGAAAAGCTCTAGGGCAGCCCATAGTCCTGAAGGAGAGTGCTGATCCATCAGTGCTCAAATTGTCATTAACATCCGTCATGCTACTGAGTTAAAGTGGTGCTCATTGTGTTATAATTTGGGGAGGGAGGCGAAGAGTTTGGGGAACCCCCGGCATTAAACCAAAGCTGCTCGGAATTGTGCTCCTCCTGCATGAAGCAAGATGATGGGATGGGGGGGGGGGCTTTCTTGCAGACGCTTCATTACTCAAGCTACGTAATGTCACCAGCGATAGAAATGTCTCAAATGGTATATACGGTTTCCTGCCTGAGCAGGGGGTTGGACTAGATGACCTCCAAGGTCCCTCCCAACTTTATTATTATTATTATTACAGAAGGGAGAGGGGTTTTGCTCTTGGTTTCTATTCAATATAACTCCATCAAACACTGACGATGTTACGCAGTTGAGTAAGGAAACATCTGCAAGGAAACCACTGAGCTCGGAAAGCACCATGGGCCCCACAGTCCTCCTCCTCCTCCTCCACTGCACAAACCCCTCTCCCTCCTAGCACTGACGATGTTCCCTAGTTGGGTCATGAAAAGTCTGCAGGAAATCTCCCAAGTTCAGAGAGCACCAAGGACCCCACAACTCTCCTCCTCACCATGTTACCTAGCTGAGTAATGAAATCTTCAAGAAAACCACCAAGCTCAGAGAGCACCAAGGACCCCACAGTCCTCCTTCCCCTTCTCTTCCACTCCACAAACCCTACTCCCCCCTAGCACCCACGATGTTACTTAGCTGAGTAATGAAACGTCTGCAAGCTCAGAGAGCACCAAGGACCCCACAGTCTTCCTCCTCCTCCTCCTCCTCCTCCTCCTCCTCTCCAGAAATCCCATTCTTTTCTAGCACTGATGATGTTACCTAATTGGGTAATGAAATGTCTGCAAAAAAGCAACCCAGACAGCACCAAAGACTCCTTGGTTCTCCTCCTCCTCCTCCTCCTCCTCCTCTTCTTCACAAACCCCTCTCCCTCCCAGCACTGATCATGTTACTTAGATGGGTAATGAAATGTCTGGAAAAAAAAACTCAGAGAGCACCAAAGACTCCTTGATCCTCTTTCTCTTCCTCCTCCCTACAAACCCCCCTCCCTCCTAACCCTGATGATGTTACCTAGCCAGGCAAGGCAACGTCCGCAAGAGGACCACCCCAAGCTCGGAAAGCACCAAGGACCCCACTGTCCTCCTCCTCCTCCTCCTCCTCCTCTCCACAAATCCTCCCAGCACTGATATTGTTACCTAACTGGATAATGAACTGTCTGCAAAAAAAAAAGCAAGCCAGTTCAGACAACACCTTGATGATCCTCCTCCTCCTCCTCCTCCTCCTCCTCCTCCTCCTCCTCCTCTTCACAAACCCCACTGCCTCCCAGCACTGATCATGTTACCTAGATGGGTAATGAAACGTCTGAAAAACAAAAACACTCAGAGAGCACCAAAGACTCCTTGGTCCTCCTCCTCCCTACAAACCCCCTTCCCTCGTAACCCTGATGACGTTACCTAGCCAGGCAAGGCAACGTCTGCAAGAGGACCACCCCAAGCTCGGAAAGCACCAAGGACCCCACTGTCCTCCTCCTCCTCCTCTCCACAAATCCTCCCGGCATTGATGTTGTTACCTAACTGGATAATGAACTGTCTGCAAAAAAAAAAAAAAAAAACNTCCTCCTCCTCCTCCTCCTCCTCCTCCTCCTCTCCAGAAATCCCATTCTTTTCTAGCACTGATGATGTTACCTAATTGGGTAATGAAATGTCTGCAAAAAAGCAACCCAGACAGCACCAAAGACTCCTTGGTTCTCCTCCTCCTCCTCCTCCTCCTCCTCTTCACAAACCCCTCTCCCTCCCAGCACTGATCATGTTACCTAGATGGGTAATGAAATGTCTGGAAAAAAAAACTCAGAGAGCACCAAAGACTCCTTGATCCTCTTTCTCTTCCTCCTCCCTACAAACCCCCCTCCCTCCTAACCCTGATGATGTTACCTAGCCAGGCAAGGCAACGTCCGCAAGAGGACCATCCCAAGCTCGGAAAGCACCAAGGACCCCCCTGTCTTCCTCCCCTTCCTCTCCACAAATCCTCCCGGCACTGATGTTGTTACCTAACTGGATAATGAACCGTCTGCAAAAAAAAAAAAAGCAACCCAGTTCAGACAACACCTTGATCCTCCTCCTCTTCACAAACCCCAGTGTCTCCCAGCACTGATCATGTTACCTAACTGGGTCATAAAACGTCTGGGGAAAAAAACACTCAGAGAGCACCAAATACTCCTTGATCCTCCTCCTTTTCCTCCTCCCTACAAATCCCCTTCCCTCCTAACCCTGATGACGGTACCTAGCCAGGCAAGGCAACGTCCGCAAGAGGACCACCCCAAGCTCGGAAAGCACCAAGGACCCCACTGTCTTCCTCCTCCTCCTCCTCTCCACAAATCCTCCCAGCACTGATGTTGTTACCTAATGGATAATGAACCGTCTGCAAAAAAAAAAAAAAAAAAAGCAAGCCAGTTCAGACAACACCTTGATCCTTCTCCTCCTCCTCCTCCTCCTCCTCTTCACAAACCCCACTGCCTCCCAGCACTGATCATGTTACCTAGCTGGGTCATAAAACGTCTGAAAAAAAAGGCAACCCAGCTCAGACAACACCTTGATCCTCCTCCTCCTCCTCCTCCTAAATCCCACTCTCTCCTAGCATGGATCGTGTTACCTAGCTGGGTCATAAAACGTCTGAAGAAAAAAAAAAAGGCAACCCAGCTCAAGAGAGCACGAAAGACCCCTTGGTCCTCCTCCTCCTCCCTACAAACCCTACTCCCTCCTAACCCTGATGACGTTCCCTAGCCGGGCAATGCAACGTCCTGAAGAAACCCCCCCACCCCAAGCTCGAAAAGCACCAAGGACCCCACTGTCCTCCTCCTCCTCTCCACAAATCCTCCCGACACTGATTTTGTTACCTAACTGGATAACGAACCGTCTGCAAAAAAAAAAAAGCAACCCAGTTCAGACAACACCTTGATCCTTCTCCTCCTCCTCCTCTTCACAAACCCCAGTGCCTCCCAGCACTGATCATGTTACCTAGCTGGGTCATAAAACGTCTGAAGAAAAAAAAAAAAGGCAACCCAGCTCAAGAGAGCCCCAAAGACCCCCTTGGTGCTCCTCCTCCTCCTCCCTACAAACCCCACTCCCTCCTAACCCTGATGACGTTCCCGAGCCGGGCAACGCAACGTCCTGAAGAAACCCACCCCACCCCACCCCAAGCTCGAAAAGCACCAAGGACCC
>NW_015388791.1:217023-234869 GCF_001527695.2 Protobothrops mucrosquamatus
AACACTCAGAGAGCACCAAAGACTCCTTGATCCTCCTCCTCCCTATAAATCCCCTTCCCTCCTAACCCTGATGACGTTCCCTAGCCGGGCAACGCAACGTCCGCAAGAAACCCACCCAGCCCCCCAAGCTCGAAAAGCACCAAGGACCCCACTGTCCTCCTCCTCCTCCTCTCCACAAATCCTCCCAGCACTGATGTTGTTACCTAACTGGATAATGAACCGTCTGCCAAAAAAAAAGCAATCCAGTTCAGACAACACCTTGATCCTCCTCCTCCTCCTCCTCCTCCTAAATCCCACTCTCTCCTAGCATGCATCATGTTACCTAGCTGGGTCATAAAACGTCTGAAGAAAAAAAAAAAGGCAACCCAGCTCAAGAGAGCCCCAAAGACCCCCTTGGTCCTCCTCCTCCTCCCCACTCCCTCCTAACCCTGATGACGTTCCCTAGCCGGGCAACGCAACGTCTGCAAGAAACCCCCCCACTCCCCCCAAGCTCGGAAAGCACCAAGGACCCCCCTCCTTTTTCCACCCCGCAGCTGACACGGGGGGGGGCAAATCGGGGTGTGGCAAACCCCCCCCAGGAGTCTCGCCCCCCCCTCTCTCTCTCTCCCCTCCCCCGGGGGGGGAGGGTCTCCCAGCGCCCACCTACCTATGCCCAGCCCGACCACCAGGCGCCCCCCGAGCAGCGTCTCTTTATCCGGCGCGGCGGCCAGCAGGACGGCGCCGGCGGCGAAGAGCGAGCTGGCCAGGAGGATGCAGGCGCGGCGGCCGGCCCAGCCGTTGAGCACGCCGCCCAGCAGGGCCGCGAGGGCGGCGGCGCCCACCGTGCCGGAGACCAGCAGCTCCTGCCAGAAGGCGTCGAGGCGCAGCTCCTTCTTGAGCAGCAGCAGCGCCCCGGACACCACGCCGGTGTCGTAGCCGAAGAGGAAGCCGCCCAGCGCCGAGAAGGCCGACACCACGTAGACGAAGCCCGCCGTCTCGTCCTGCTGGAACTGCCGGCGGGCAGCCCGCTCCAGCTCGGCGCAGCCGCCTCCTCCGCCGCCGCCGGCCGAGGACTGGCTGTTCAGGCTGGAGCAAGACTCGGCGGCGGCGATCAGGCTCCGCTCGCCCAGGCTGGCCGAGCCTTTGCGCCTGGAAGGCGGCGGCGGCGGAGGAGGAGGCGGCGGAGGAGGCGGCCGGCGCCGCTTCTCCCCCATCAGGTTGCTCAGGCTCCGCAGCGTGTATTCCACATTGGCCTTGCGGGACATGGGGCCGCCGCTGCGGCTGCTGCTGCCCTCCGGCCGGACTGGCCTCCTCCTCCTCTTCCTCCTCCTCCTCCTGCGCGGGTTGCCTGCAGGGCGGCAGAGATGCCTCTCATGCTCCGGCCACGCTCGGACTGAAGCGGGGAGGAGCGGCGCGGTCCCCCCACGTCTGCTCGCCGCCGCGGGCGCCGCCCTCTCCCGCCCCGCGGGCTGGAGCAGGAGGGGAAAAAGAGAGGCGCCGTCCGCGGTGATTGGTCGGAAGGGAGGATGGGCGGAGTCGAAGGGGAAGGGGAGGAGACACCGGGAGGGTCTTTTTGTCTCCTCCCCCCTTTTGCCCCGCCGGTTTGGGAAAGGGAAAAAGAATAATAATTCGATAAGCTGATCGAGGGTACTCGGGTTGCGTTTTTGTTTCTTGCCCGCGTTGCCTGTTGTTGGTGTGGTGGTGGTGTGGGTTTCGTTCTTTCGCGACCTGTGAGAAGGCGGCCCGAGGAGGTGAGAAGGGATAATAATAATAATAATAATAATAATAATAATAATAATAATAATAATAATAATAATAATAATAATAATAATAATAATAATAATAATAATAAAGGATCGTAATAGGGGTGGAATAATAAGGAAAACCCTTTCTTTTTCGTCTCTCTATGGAGCGTGCGGCTGGGCATGCGCGGTGAGCGCTGGTGAAGCTGGTGGGTGGGCCTCGCGTGCCAGTTCTTCCCTTTTTCTGATTGAGAAGCTTCTGTGGAATAGAATAGAATAGAATAGAATAGATATTGGAATATAGAATAGAATAGAATAGAAAATATGGAATAGAATAGAATAGAATAGAAAATATGGAATAGAATGGAATGGAAGTGAAGAATAGAATAGAATAGAATAGAATAGAATAGAATAGAATAGAATAGAATAGAATAGAATAGAATAGAATAGATATTGGAATATAGAATAGAATAGAATAGAAAATATGGAATAGAATAGAACAGAATAGAATAGAATAGATATTGGAATATAGAATAGAATAGAATAGAATATAGAATAGAATAGAATAGAATAGATATTGGAATATAGAATAGAATAGAATAGAATAGAATAGAAAATATGGAATGGAATGGAATAGAATAGAATAGATATTGAAATATAGAATAGAATAGAATAGAATTCTTTATTGGCCAAGTGTGGCTGGACACACAAGGAATTTGTCTCCAGTGCCTAAGTTTCAGTATACATACAAGTAATAGTGATAAATCATGATCATAAACAACATAAAAATACATTCATATAAATAACAATTGGAACCTTCCTGCATGTGTATGTTTGTAACACACGTACATGTACACATCTCATAACAGTTACTAAATATTATATTAAATGGTCAGGAGAAGAAAGTTCCTTACATTAATTCCAATTTTTTTTTAACATAAGCAGAAGTTTTGAAATATGATCTGATATGAAAACTCCTATATTTTACTAAATCTGCTGTATGGAATCTTTTTACCTGTCTTAATTTCCTATACATTAACTAATCTTTGTGCAGTAAAATTCTGCTCTTATCTGTTCCACAGTCAGAAGGGGATAAAAACAGGCGTGAGCACAAAAAGGGAATCCTTACTCAAGCAAATAGTGTTGTGATTGCACCTCATAATATGCCCAGGTTGTTAAACACGGCTTGTTGAAGAAAAGAAGTCGAATTTGCATACCGTACTAAGTTAAGTTTTGTCTAAACTCGTTACATAGAATGAATCCCTAACAATTGGGTTGCATGATATGCCAAGTCATAAATCATGGTTATTAAATCACTTCAGCATGATTCACCAAAAACAAACATATATTTCAATGCAACATGCAAACCCAATCAGTAAGTCTATTTTGAACTAGAGATTCTAAAAGGGAACTGTAACCATATATTTTTTTTCTTTTCTTTTTTTCTAGCCAACATGGAAGCGAATACAGATAGTCCTCAACTTACGACAGTTCATTTTAGTGACTGCTCAAAGTTACAACGGCACTGGAAAAAGTGAGTTATGATCATTTTTCACACTTGATCACATGATTTACATTCAGATGCTTGGCAATCAGTTCCTATTTATGACGGTTACAAAGTCCCACGATCCCCTTTTTGCGACTTTGTGACAAACCAAGTCAATGAGGAAGCCAGATTCGCTTAACGACCATCTTACGAACTCTAACACCTGCAGTGATTGAGTTCACAGCTGTGGCAGGAAAAGTCATAAAAACAGGGCAAAACTCACTTAACAAATGATTTGGTCGTAACTTGAGGACGACCTATACTGCTAGCAAAACCGATTGGTCGCTTTCTGGCATTTTGCCTGACCGTTTCTGACACGTTCTGTGTCCCTCAGTTGAGTCTGAAAGGCTGATTCTGATCGTCTGGGGAGTCGTACACTTCCAGTGGCTTTTACGAATGTTATTTTCCCATGTATTATTCATTCAGCCAACTAAGAAGGCTTCAGTTTACGAACAAGCAGGCAGCGGCCCATCGCTAATTATTTTAGCAGGATCATCAGATCATGGTCGTCAGCAAACAACCCGTTAATTTACCACCAATAAATTCAGAAGGAATACCACTAGAAAAAGTGGAAAGGATCACGCACCTCGGTTCCAATTTACACGAAAGCTGGGACATGACCGTTGAAGTAAAGACAAGGATAGAGAAAGCTCCAACAGCATTCTTCAAAATGAAAAAGGTCTTCTGCAGTCACGACATAAGCCTAAGACTGAAAATCAGGCTTGTCAGATGCTGTATTTTTTCTATCCTGCTCTATGGAGTAGAGAGTTGGTCTCTGACAGAAGGCCACCTGAAGAGACTAGAAGCATTTGAAATGTGGATTTACAGATGGCGGCTGTTACGTATTAATAATAATAATAATGATAAAGTTGGAAGGGACCTTGGAGGTCATCTAGTCCAACCCCCTGCTCAGGCAGGAAACCCTATACCATTTCGGACAAATGGCTGTCCAGTTTCTTCTTAAAAACTTCCAGTGTTGGCGCGTTCACCGCTTCTGGAGGCAGGTTGTTCTACTGGTTAATTGTTCTAACTGTCAGGAAGTTTCTCCTTAGTTCTAGATTGCTTCTCTCTTTGGTTAGTTTCCACCCGTTGCTTCTTGTCCTGCCTTCAGGCGCTTTGGGAAATAGCTTGACTCCCTCTTCTTTGTGGCAGCCCCTGAGATATTGGAATACTGCTATCATGTCCCCCCTCGTCCTTCTCTTCGTATAAGCTGGGTTGACAAGATCAGAAATGAGGCGGTGATAAGCCGCCTGGGAAAGCCGAGGGAAATCATCAAAACAATTAAAAAACGAAAATTAGAATATTTCGGACATGTGACGCGACACCCAGAAAAATACGGCATACTCCATTTAATCCTCCAGGGAAAGATTGAAGGCAAACGAGGTCCAGGCAGAAGAAGAACATCGTGGCTTCAAAATCTAAGAGACTGGTTTGGACAAAACTCAGCAGCACTTTTTCGTGCGGCTGCTGATAAAAACAGGATCGCCAACATGATCGCCAACGTCCGATAACGGATATGGCACAAGAAGAAGAAGAAGAAGAAGACTCCCCCCCCAAGAAGTGACCTGCGGTAGACCCAATAAAACAATTTAGAATCTCATTGTTTCCGTAAATCCTTTAATCTTTTCCTTATGAGTTAGCATTACCAAGGATTACACCGTGCGTATCGTTACTACTTTTTAATTCCCTGGCCTTGTTTTTTGTTTTGTTTTTTTTGGTTTAACTGGTAGTAACAGACCATTTGTGATAAATCTCCGATAGCCTTTCCGTGCCTTTTCTACCAGCGCAGTTATTCAGCAGGATTTTAAACACGCAAATCCCAGGAAGATAATGCTAGCAATATTTGTTCTCACCAGCAGGCATCGGGAGATTAGCAATTGTATCAGAATTATGTATTATGCCTGCAACTGTAAAATAATCACGTAGTAAACCGACGAAGGATTTCTTGGTGGTGGGCTCAAAGCTTTTCTGCAAAGACGTGCCAAAAGAGAGTGGGATGCATTTCACAGGCCGGCATTATTGTAATATAATGCACGAAAGATCAAATAAATGTGGATAATAGAATCGTGCTTAGTAATTGCTTTCGAAAA
Organism: Protobothrops mucrosquamatus; assembly: GCF_001527695.2. NCBI lineage: Eukaryota > Metazoa > Chordata > Lepidosauria > Squamata > Viperidae > Protobothrops > Protobothrops mucrosquamatus. The sequence goes on from NW_015388791.1 coordinate 222,381, forward strand.
CAAAGCTCCAGCACAAATTTTTCGACCAGAACAAAAGAAGCGTTCGCGTGTTTTTTATAAAAACCTAACAGCGATTGTGTTTGGATGAATTGTTCAGTTCCTGCAGGGCCAAATCAAATATCTATAAGGACCCCACAGCTAGAGTTATGAAAGTACTAATGTAGTCGTGATAGGGAATTATTAGTTGCCTCATCTTGTGAGTTTAAATATATATATAAAAAAATCCATTAAAAGCTACCAAGCTGGGACTTTCACTTGTAGGAGCCCCTGTTATGATTTCATAGGACTATAGCAGTGGTGGTGAACCTTTTAGAGACCGAGTGCCCAAAAACTGGCCCTGCCCCCACTCCATCCCTGCCCCGCCCCCACCTCACCTGCCCGCAGGGCCACTCAATACCTCCAGGACCCACCGCAGATTGCCCAGGCAGCCCAGCAGCACCATTGCGGCCATGCCCTTGGCCCGCGCCCTGCAGCATCAACTGTGTGTGATGGGGTGTGAAGGCAGAGTCTTGCCTACGCTGCCTGGCTGCCATGTCCTTGGCTGCGCTGCTCTGTGTGGGCCACGCTCGGGGGCGACTCTCCTCCAGGGGGGCTGCTGGTGAGGAGTCACGGGAGGAGGCGAGGCTGGGGCAACGGCACGTGTGCCCACAGAGAGGGCTCCGAGTGCCGCCTCTGGCACGCATGCCATTGGTTCGCCACCACTGGACTATAGAGTTGGAAGAGGTTGTCAACTTAAATCTGAATTAAAACTTCACCTACAAATGGCCCTTGACCCTTTGTCTTTGAATAGATCCACGGAAGGGGTGGGAAGGAGAGAGGAGGGTAATGTAGTGTAGTATAAGGGATAGTAGGGGAGGGAAAGGAAAGGGAAAGAGGAAAGGGAAGGGAAGAGAAGGGGGATGGAAAAGGGAAGGAAAGAGGACAGGGAAAGAGAAGGGAAAGGAAAGGACTTTGAATGGTCGCTAAATGAACTGTTGTAAATCGAGGATGATCTGTAATTCTCCCCAATCCAAGGAAGAACCTTGTGAAAAAAAGAGATTCCGATAGATATGTTGTTTTTTGGTAGTGTTGAAGGAAGTCTTCATCACGGTTCAGTCCAAGCCGGGAATAAACAACATGACGACTGCTTTAGAAAGAAGGTTGCAGTTTATTGAAGAGGAGAGCCAGTCAGAAAGATGGCTCTGGAAGAAAAGAGAGAGCAAGCACATGTAGGGAGTGGGTTTTTATACCCTCTGGAGCCTTTTGTTTGGAGTTGTTCCTGTGGCATGAACTTTGACCTGAGTCTGAGTGTGCCTTTCTGGTATTCTGATGGTGGTGGGTTAATCCTATTATGTCCCAAAGGTCATATCCTGCTTCCCTGGGGCTGTGGCTGATGACTGTTGGATTTTTTGGTGTGAGGGATTGTTGATTCTAGGGATTTTTCTTCCTAATCCCAGCTTCCTGATTCCAGTCTTTCTGACAAGATTATCACATCTGCATTTTTGCAGACCTGGTTTCTGTTTGGGATAGAGAGACTTGGAGCGGTGGTGGTGGTTTCTGCTTTTAAATCCTTTAGAGAAATATATTCTGTCTTTTATATATTTCCAAAAATATTTCTTTCTCTGGGGCGGGGGGGCTGACTTCCCACAGCAGCTTTCAGAGAGTTCTACGTTAGGAAGAATTCGATCTTTTCAAGCGAAAACCAGCCAAATATTTATTTCAGCAGCAAGACAAACTGATCATGCGTTCAGCCGCTGTGTATAATTTATGAGTGACATATCAATAAATTAAATTATTGGAGCAGCATTTGCAAAAGGAAGAGACATGGCGTCTATCCTATCCTCTAGACCAGAGATGCCACATATAATTTTTGTTATAAATACAGCCCAATTATCCCGTCAATGATTAATAGGGTCGGGTCTGCTGCATTAGGGCCGTGCTTTATTATTTTCAGGCCATGGAGAATTGCATCTGAATGACGTTTTGGAGGGCAAGGTCGAGGAATTTACTGGCTCAAGAAGCATTTTAATTTTTAGTTGACTTTCTGCACGGCAAACGAAAAGCCACCCGAAGTGTGTGGGGAAAAAAACCAAAACGTACAACGACTTGATATCGGTTCATAAAATGAACACGGAGCAAAACACCATCATCACCTCGTTTGATTTCACGAGAAGAAAAACAGCTAATATTCAATTGGTTTGGATTTATTTGTAACAACAAAAATATATACGGTATATATAAAGTGCTTACGGTCCTTTGTTGCTTTTTTCTTAGGATGAAGTCGCAGTCCCCGGCTTGGTCCTGCTTCTGTGTCTCCTGCTTGAGCAGGGGGTTGGACTAGAAGACCTCCCAGGTCCCTTCCAGCTCTATTCTGATTGATTGATTGATTGATTGATTGAATGAATGAATGAATGAATGAATGAATGAATGAATGAATGAATTTCAGTGGGGATTTTAAAGAAGAGATTGGATAGCTATTTGTCTGGAATGGTATAGGGCAGGGGTAGGCAACCTTGGCTCTTTTATGACTCGTGGACTTCAACTCCCAGAATTCCTGAGCCAGCATAGCTCTTCATTTCTCCTCAGCATAGCTGGCTCAGGAATTCTGGGAGTTGAAGTCCACGAGTCATAAAAGAGCCAAGGTTGCCTACCCCTGGTATAGGGTCTCCTGTTCAAGCAAGGGGTTGAACTAGAAGACCTCCAAGGTCCCTTCCAGTTCTATTCTGATTGATTGATTGATTGATTGATTCATTCATTCATTCATTCATTCATTCATTCATTCATTGAATTTCAGTGGAGATTTTAAAGAAGAGATTGGGCAGTCACTTGTCTGAAATGGCAAGAAAAACGTGGCAATAAAAAATCGTAAAATGGGGGCAAAACTTCACAAATGTCTCACTTAGCAACATACATTCTGGGCTCAGTTGAGGCCATAAGACGAGGCCTGCCTGTATTATTAGTATTGAGCTACACGCTTTGCTTTTGTTGTGAAAAGCTGTTTTAGAATACAGAGGCACACAGAGGCAGCACCTCTCATCAACTCTTTAAAGCAGCTGCATCTTTCGCAGGATTACGCAGCAGCCTGCCGGAGCCCTGCGCAGCCCTATTGTTTCCAACTTACCAACGAGGGAAAACTGCATCCTTTTTTGAGGATGTAAATTTACACACTTCCTTCTGTGTTAACGGAAGTGAGTTTTTCAGAAGTCTATTTGCGGTGAGAGCTGCTGCCTGTCGGTTTTGTAAAAGTTTCAATAACAGACGTATTTATTTATCCTCGCCAGAACTTGGATTTTTTTTTTATTGCCTCCTTCAACTGCCAAACAAACATTTTAAAAACACCACGTTTGTCAAATTCTACCGGTGGTTTAATTTTGCCTAAAACAACTGAAAATCAAATCTAGATCGGTTGGCTACTTGGTAAACGCTTCTAGAGAATTTTTCTGCCTTCGGTGATAGGTATTTTGATCAGCAAAAATAGAGTTTTTCGTTGAAGTATCTACTTATTTTAATGTAGTGTAAATATACTCTAACTTTGTGATAACCAGCGAAAGAGAAAGTAGTAATAAAGCCCACCTTTGCATTTCAGAGTCTTCGATGGATGTCAGAGAGAGCAACACCTGTGTGGCAACACAGATTGTGTTATAACACAGCCACCCCATTACAAAGATAGCTATTTTTGTACCTGCAGGCCCAACAATCTTAGTAGCGGCAAAAATTGAATGTAACTGATGTATTGTGATTCATGCCTATGCAAAGGAATCTTCTCAATTAACGGTTAGCACCTGCTAATAGTTAGATAAAGGTTAATGAAATTCAAGGGACTTAGTCCATTTGTGGCTATGTAGGGATTCTAGGCTGATCCCTTTCTTAACTCTGTGCCCCCAGATTCTGCTACTCCTTCTCCTACATCAGATGACTAGATAAGCTGTAATTTTAGGAACTCATGACATGGAAGTTTACAACTAACTATTTACAGCCTACCACTGGCTATTTATTTATTTATCGCTATCTCCATAATCTTTATTGCATCTATAAAGGCAAGGAACACTAGTTTTGTCCTACTCAGTGTGTAAGATCTGTTCTTTTTTTCCCCCATTAAAATCCAGAACCATGAGTATGTTCTGGGTTTCAATTCTGTCAAGTTACAGTAGAACGCCCAAGAAAGAGGGTTTTTTCATATTTGAAATACGTATTTCTACTACATTCTGCTCTAATATCAATGCTGGATCTGTTATGTTTTGATTCCTGGCATCATCTTTTTTCTGTAATGTATTCCACAGGTTTTATACAGCATGGATGTTGTTAATCCCTACTTAAAAACTAATTACATGCTGCAGGCAAAACTCTCATTGCTGCGTCTTAATAGGCAAATGTCATTGGATAATTATCCGTATACGAGTTATTAAAAGATGACAGTTTGCAAGAAAAGGTGCCTCACATTTTGCAAGTTAAAACCATCATAAATCTTAGTTTCATAAATTGCCATTTTTTAATAAGGTATTCTCTTTAATGCCGCTGTCAAGATGGGCTTTGAATTGTCTGAATGCAAAGATGGAACTTCAAATGAACATTCCAGGTCTTTCCAAATGTTAACAAGGGCATATTGCACTGATTATTATTTTTTTTTTATCAAAAATACAGATTGGGAACATTTGTTTTCCTTCTGTTAATTCAGTATTTCTTTTATGATTCACTGAAAGCATAATTCAGATCGGTTTTGCTAGAACAAGCTGTGATTATTGAAGTCTGCTGACAGACAGCTGCTAACTCTGTTGCTTAATTGATGGGGAAACTCATGCAATTTCTTTGAATGATGGAATGGAACAAAGGAGGGTTTTGCAGCCAAGTTAAGAGTGAGGCAAATCACCCCCCCTCCTCAACTTTTATTTTAAAGAGTAAATAAAGCCAGAGATGCTGTTTAATCGACTGTATTGGGGATGTTGTGGAAATACAGTTAATCAAAGACCTTTTTCATGTTTTGAAGGAGACAGATCTTTCTGCCTTTTGAAAGAATAGTGCTTTCTTTTCCAACTTCAAAGTAAGACTGTAAGGAGCTACTACCCCCGAACATGTGATATTTCTTTTAGTATTTTTCCAAGCGTGTTTCAGTTAATTGAAAGAACGGATTCCATTGTCTTTAGCTACCCAACGATTACATTAAGAGTCGACTTCCTTTCACCCAACGTGGCAGGAAAAGGTCAACAAATATTTGAAATAAGTCAGAACACCGTACCTTGGAAAAGAGACGGTCAACTTACAACAGTGGTTCTCAACCTGTACTCCGCGGATCCTTGGGGGTGCCCGCGATGTCGGCATAGGGGCCCCGTGAATATTTGTCGCAGTCTAATGCTTTAAATCTTGAGTTAGGTCTTGGGGGTCCGTGGCCATGGTTCATAGCCACAAAAGGTATTTAAAGGGGGTCAGGGGTGAAGAAAACGTTGACAACCATTGTCTTACAAAAACCACAACAAAAATAATAATAATAAAAACCCTTCCTTTTGCTCCGGCAGCTATTTTCTATGTTTAATTATGGCACCAGAGCAGCTGGGGAAAAAGCATTTGCAATCCTTTTTAGAGTTTTGTCATCCAGGAACATTTGGTCTCGTTACAGTTCACTCCAACCGTAAACCATTAAACATAAATTAAATTAAATTAAATGTCTTTTAATGTTTTTATGTTGTAAGCAGAGTTGTTTGATACTGTTGGAAGAAAAGTCTTTATCATGGTCCAGTCCAAGCCGGGAATAAACGACATGGAGACTGTTTTAGAAAGAAGGTTGCAGTTTATTGAAGAGGAGAGCCAGACAGAAAGATGGCTCTGGCAGAAAAGAGAGAAAAAAGGGCTGAGCACATGTAGGGAGTGGGTTTTTATACCCTCTGGAGCCTTTTATTTGGAGTTGTTCCTGTGGCATGAACTTTGACCTGAGTCTGAGTGTGCCCTTTGGTATCTCTGTGTTAATCCTATTATGTCCTGTCTTAGAGTTTGGGTGGGGTATGTAGATTTTAGGAGTCTTTGTCTTCCTAAGCTTCTAGCTTCAACCTTCCTGATGGTTTACATCTGCGTTTCTACAGAGCTGTTTCTGCTTGGGGAAGGGAGACTTTAGGCTATTAAGAAAAAAACTGGGCCTACTTTTCTTCCTCTTTAAGATCCTTTGAGGAAATATATTTTTCTGCCCTTCTAATATTTTCTTCTCTGCGGTGCTGACTTCCCCACAATACGGAATGGGTGGCAAATAATTTCATAATAAATAAATAAAAATAACATAAATAAAGAGCAGAGGGACAATCTATAACAAACCAAAAATGGTTTAACCTCCTTGACTGAAAACCTGGAACCTAGTTTCATTGATTATAACTTGGTTTAATTAAGACACGTTGTTTTGGGTCTGCATTTTTCCCCCCAAAATTCTTGACATCTAAAGTAAGACTGATAAAATGCAGGTAGGTTTCAATGACTGTAATGAAAGGAATGAGCTAGAGCCAGCTGTTTTATCTAGTATGATCCTGTATTCTAGCCACTGGAGGTTTTTAAGAAGAGACTAGGCAACCATTTGTCTGAAATGATATAGGGCAGGGGTAGGCAACCTTGGCTCTTTTATGACTCGTGGACTTCAACTCCCAGAATTCCTGAGCCAGCCATGCTGAGGGAAAATGGAGTGGTTTCCAAGCTGAGCCATGCTGGCTCAGGAATTCTGGGAGTTGAAGTCCACGAGTCATAAAAGAGCCAAGGTTGCCTACCCCTGATATAGGGTTTCCTGCTTGAGCAGGGGGTTGGACTAGAAGACCTCCAAGGTCCCTTCCAACTCTATTATTATTATTATTATTATTATTATTATTATTATTATTATTATTATTATTATTATTATTATTATTATTAATCATCGCACAGTCAGCCAGATGTTCAGACTGGATTTGGCATTTTTGTCTACCTATCGAGTCCTTCCCAAGGACCTGGGATAGGCAGATGTGGATGTTTGATGGTATTACAGAGATCGTCACAGGATGGAAGCAGTTCCTAGTAAGGCCGCCTTTTGCAATTGACTAATGGCAAATCTGTCAATGCCAATGGTGTTCAAGTGGTGCTCCAGTTGTTTTGGGATTGCACCCAAGGCGCTGCTGCTGCTGCTGCTGCTTCTTCTTCTTCTTCTTTTTATTATTATTATTATTATTATTACTATTATTATTATTATTATTATTATTATTATCATCATCATCATCATCATCATCATCATCATCTCTCTTCATCAGCAGCTCTGGTCCACTTTTGTTTCTCATGGGTTGGAAGTCTTTGCATCTGATCTCTGGAATCTGATTCTGGTTTTAATGCTACATGAGGAACATAGGACACACGTCTGGCTGGGAGGCCTTTATTGCTTTTGGTGAACTCCTGATGGAAACTCTTGCGACCTGGTTTCTTCCTTTATTCCACGTGGACAGTCTTTCTCAGCTAATTTCTTTATTATATCAGGACTTCAATGTCCAAGCATCTGTATCATGTGTGTGAATGCAATAATAATAATAATAATAATAATAATAATAATAATAATAATAATAATAATAATAATAATAATAATAATAATAATAATAATAGTAATAGTAATAATAATAATAATAATAATAATAATAATAATAATAATAATAATAATAATAATAATAATAATAAAAAAAAAGAAGTCTGGATAGTGGACTTGGCAGTGCCTGGAGACAGCAGAATAGACGAGAAAGAACTGGAGAAGATCACAAAATACAGAGACCTACAAATAGAAATAGAAAGACTGTGGCAAAAGCAAGCAAAGGTAGTACCAATAGTAATAGGCGCCTTGGGTGCAATTCCAAAACAACTGGAGCACCTCTTGAACACCATTGGCATTGACAAATTCGCTATTAGTCAATTGCAAAAGGCGGCCTTACTAGGAACAGCTTCCATCCTGCGACGAGATCTGTAATACCATCAAACATCCACATCTGCCTATCCCAGGTCCTGGGTAAGGACTCGATAGATAGACAAAATGCCAAATCCAGTCTGAACATCTGGCTGACTGCGCGATGATCCATAATAATAATAATAATAGTAAAGTTGGAAGGGACCTTGAAGGTCATCTAGTCCAACCTCCTGCTCAGGCAGGAAACCCTATACCATTTCGGACAAATGGCTGTCCAGTCTCTTCTTAAAACCTTCCAGTGTTGGAGCATTCACCGCTTCTGGAGGCAGGTTGTTCCACTGGTTAATTGTTCTCACTGTCAGGAAGTTTCTCCTTAGTTCTAGGTTGCTTCTCTCCTTGGTTAGTTTCCACCCGTTGCTTCTTGTCCTGCCTTCAGGCGCTTTGGAGAATAGCTTGACTCCCTCTTCTGCTTTAAAACATTTGCTGTTCTGGCCTTTTCAAACAGCTGCATTGCTTTCAAAGGAAATTTCTTTGTTTTCTCCAGCACGAGGCCGCTCTTAAGCTTTCAGGTGAAAGAAAACGAGAGGAAACAGCACGGCGATTTTTTTTTTCTCCCTTTCATAGCCAGCCTCACGCAAAATCTGATTTTGTTTTTTCCTAATTGAGAAAAATCTGTCGATTTCCACGTGCAGAGCTGCCCGTGGAAAGAGTTAACCATGCCAGACACCCACACCTACCATCTGGTATGGAGACCAAGGGAAATTGTTCTCCTCAGTAAAAGAGGCTAAGTGCCCATACTTCAAAATGGAAGGGGGAAAATGCAACGAAAATAGAATTTAAATAATAATAATAACAATACGCAATTACCGAAAGGAAAAAAAATAGCCACGGGCAAAAATATGAGGACATTTGAAAGGGTACGTTAGAGACAAGGAACCGTTGAAAGCTGGACTTTTATGCCTCAACTTTAAAAACATAATATTTAGCCCTTTTTATGGGTTTTAATTTCGTAATGTAAAAAGGGGAATTGTCCTATCTGAGCCAGACTCCTGGGCCAGACAATGCTGAGCAAAACGTGGACACGTATGTTGAGTAGCATCATTCAGGCAGTCCTCAATGTATGACCACGATTGAGCTCAAAATTTCTGTTGTTAAGTGAGACATTTGTGGAGTGGATTTTGCCCCATTTTATGACCTTTTTTTGTCCCGGTTGTTAAGTTTAATCACTGCAGTTGTTAAGTTAGTGACATGGTTGTGTGGGAAGTCAGTCCCCACCCCCAGAGAAAGAAATATTTTTGGGAATATTAAGAGGCAGAATATTATATTTCCCCAAAGGATTTTAAAGGCAGAAACCCCACCCTCCAAGTTTCTCTGCCCCAAACAGAAACCAAGTCTGCAGAAATGCAGATATGATAATCTTGTCAGAAAGATTGGAGCCAGGAAACTGGGATTAGAAAGAAAGGTCCCTAGAATCAACAATCCCTCACACCAAAAAAATCGCAACAGTCATCAGCCACAGCCCCAGGGAAGCAGATATGACTTTTGGGACATAATAGGATTAACCCACCACCATCAGAATACCAGAAAGGCACACTCAGACTCAGGTCAAAGTTCATGCCACAGAAACAATTCCAAACACAAAAGCCCAAGAAGGTATAAAAACCCACTCCCTACATGTGCTCACCCTCTTTTCTTCCAGAGCCATCTTTCTGTCTGGCTCTCCTTTTCAATAAACTGCAACCTTCTTTCTAAAGCAGTCTCTGTTTTGTTTATTCCCAGCTTGGACGGGACCCTGATGAAGATTTTTCTTTCAACAGTTGTAAAATGAATCTGGCTTCCCCATTGACTTTGCTTGTCAGAAGGTCGCAAAAGGGGATCACATGAACCCGGGACGCTGCAACCGTCGTAGATACGAGTCAGTTACCAAGTGACTGAAGGTAAATTACATGAACTACAATGGTCGTAAGGGTGAAAAACAGTCATAAATCAGTTTTTTCAATGTCGTTTTTGGGAAAACTGCGGTGCCCTGCCAGGATTCCCGTCCACCCCTCCACTCCTTCCTCCAGGTGCACAGTTCATCAGAGCATGTCCTGCTTAAGCAAGCATTCTGTGACAATGAAGCATGCTCCTTTGTAAAGATTTTAAGCATGGATTTCTGCTCAGGTGAAGCTCTGCTGATTCCTTCTGCCTATATGCGGATTGTGCAATTATGATTATGTAACACTGACAGGGATTGTAGGGAACGGGCGATGAATATAACCAGAGCACTGGAAAAGAAGAACGAAAAATATCTTTTATTTAATGCATGTTCTTTTATCCAGAGAAGGTAAGTATTTAAGGGAAAGTAATTGTTGCCGTGTGTGTGTGTGTGTGTGTGGTGGGGGGTGTTGTCTTTTGTATTTGCTTCCTGAAAAAATATATATCTATAGTAAACATCACTCAAACAGAAAGAAAATGCAGGGACTTAGAAATGCAGGATAAACATTCTTTCAAGTTGGATAAGTTTACGTTTTGGTGGAACAATAGGATTTCATTCAATTGCACACAGATAGTGTTCCATGGAATCCAGGGAGAAGAGGAATGCATTGATTGACAGGATCGCACAAATCACAGGTATTATGCAATTGTGTCAGCTGCATCGTGACACAGAACTCAAGTCAGGCAAATTCCAAAAGTCACATCATTTGTGCAGCGACATCCAGATGTGTGGGATGTCATTTTGGGGTATAATATTTTTCCCCCTTCAAAACCAGATTGTTGTAATCTTGCTGAATTACAGAAAAGATACATTACACCTTTTGCTGTATTCTGTCAGGCTCCAAAATCAAGAAAGACACCTGGTGATTTTTCCAAGTAGATGTCTTTATTGTTTCACACCTATAGACAGGAGCTTTTCAAAGTGAAGCACCCTACTATCTACAAGGAATGGCCACATTTTGTAAACTGTTAGGGAGGAGCTGTCTTCGCCCTCTTTCTCTTACACGAACTATCTGCCTCTTAGTCCTTTGGAATGCACCCCTCCTTCCTGGGAATCCAGACTACATTCCATCGCAGTTCTGGCATCCGTTTGTAGATTTGCACGCCTTGCAAACATAGGCTCCTGCTACCTCAGGCCAGTTGTTTTAGTCCAGCAACTTTACCTGGAGCTCCTGTTCCTATCCAGAGGTGTCTTCAGGATGTCATCAAAGCTCTGCCCGATTTTCATGAAATGCATGTGTGATGGACATAAAGAACAGATGGGATTTGACTGCACCACTGTGGCCATCTTTTTTATTGTATTTTTACCACATCCTGAGAGCATCTCTGCTCTTACAGTATCTGTGTTGGGAAGCACCCAATGTGGCCAGGAGGAGGAGGAATCAAGTTGGGAGCTAGCCTGGAGTCACTGTGTAACCACAAAAGGGCTAGGACTGACTCTCCCTAAGTTTCTTGGAGCCTTATTCTAATTGTTCCCAGGCATAGGCTTCCCAATTAGGGAGATTCCTGTATTATAGGCTGAACATAATAAAGTAGTTAGCTTGAACACTTCATGTGTGGGTCTGATTGTTCACGCCTGAGAATCTTGTACCTGACAATCTGAAAGGTATTGTCTTCATCCACACTCTTTAACTGCCCTTTACCAACTGTCCAGTTTTCCAAATGTCACTGTTTAATTGTCACATTGATCTTTTCGGTTTTTAACATCCTGTCTAGAACTTTCAATTATCAATGTTCATAATGGATATTTTGTGTGAATGTAGTATTTTTTCCTTTAATCGTGATTTTTCAAGTCTTCCTGTTTTATATGCCCACCGCCTCAAATAACAACACAACAAGGCCTCAGGCCCACCAACCCTAACCCACTTCCAAGTAATCACCAACAAATAACTACATTCGCTTGAGGGTCCCTGGCTTGACCTCCGCCCCCCTTCCCCAATTTTTTTTCAGTGATGTTAACAGATTTCATTCATGAGGGAAATCTTTGGCACATGCGGATCAAAACATTGCATCCTTCTAGATTATCCTCACAATATCATCAATTTATTTATGGGAATTGGCCATGGCTAAAATGATGCTAATTTTATTTTCCTAAGATTCCAGTTTTTGTGAGGAAATTCAGGGTGTGATTCGGTAGTTTTTATAGTTCAACTTTTCTCAGGACAGAAATTCTGATCTCATCTATATGTCAGTTTTTTCCCTCCTTCCTTCCCTCCTTCCCTCTTTCCTTCCTTCCTTCCTTCCTTCCTTCCTTCCTTCCTTCCTCTCCCTCTCCTCCCTCCCTCTCTTCCTCTGCTCTCCTCTCCTCTCCCCTCCCTTTTTCTGCTCTTCCTTCCTTCCTTCTTTCCTTCCTCCCTCCCTCCCTCTCTTCCTCTGCTCTCCTTTCCTTTCCTCTCCCCTCCCTTCTTCTGCCCTTCCTTCCTTCCTTCCTTCCTCTCCTTCCTCCCTCACTCTCTTCCTCTGCTCTCCTCTCCTTTCCTCTCCCCTCCCTTTTTCTGCCCTTCCTTCCTTGCTTCCTTCCTTCCATTCTTTCTTGCTTCCTTCGTTCCTTCCTTCCTCTCCCTCTCCTCCCTCCCTCTCTTCCTCTGCTCTCCTCTCCTTTCCTCTCCCCTCCCTTTTTCTCCCCTTCCTTCCTTCCTTCCTTCCTTCCT
>NW_015388791.1:234998-241890 GCF_001527695.2 Protobothrops mucrosquamatus
CCTCCCTCCCTCTCTTCCTCTGCTCTCCTCTCCTTTCCCCTCCCCTCCCTTCTTCTGCCCTTCCTTCCTTGCTTCCTTCCTTCCATCCTTTCTTGCTTCCTTCCTTCGTTCCTTCCTTCCTTCTACAAACTTGTCCCAGTGGAGCAGCCCATTTAGTAAGCTCTGCTCAGTGCTTTTTTTTTTTCTTTAAATGCCTTCTAGCCATTGTATTTTAGTCTTTTTATTCTATCTCCTTCCATTTAAATTAATTTTGTTGATTTCAGAAAACAGTAATAGATCTTTCTGAAACAGAAGGAGGTATTGGTGGAGACTGCTTAGTCAGCCAAGATAAAATCCAGATGAAACTGTCTTTGCATGAAAATTTATTGATTTTTTTTGAAAGCACGCGAGTCTCTTCATTAATTAATATGCCAATAAATTTTGCTACAGGTTATGAGGCATAGAATAAAAAAGGTGATCTCAGCAGAAATTATGAAAGCTGGTATATTTATTTTCAAAGGTGCTGTTTAATTTTTTTTATTTCTCTTTTGCTTGCCAAGGCAGCTCTCGTACAAACTTATCTTGAATGCTAAATGATTGCTGGAATTCTATTGCAGTGTTGTTAACAGGACACTCTGAACCTTGGATTCATTTGTGTAGAAGTGGCATACAGGTTGTCCTCGACATACGGCCACAAGTGAGTCCAAAATTTCTGTTGCTAAGTGAGACATTTGTTAGGTGAGTTTTGCCCAGTGGTGGGATTCAAATACCTGAACAACCGGTTCTCTTATGCGATGCAGGCCTGGGCCTCCGAGGCCTAGAACAGACTTCTGGAAGTGGCATCCATGCACTTCCGGCGGGCCGTTCTAGGCCTGGGAGGCCTCCTCCAGGCCTCTGAGGCTTAGAACGGACTTCCGGAAGTGGCATCCATGCACTTCTGGTGGCCCGTTCTAGGCCTGGGAGGCCTTCTCCAGGCGTCCGAGGCCTAGACTGGACTTCCGGAAGCGGTGTGTATTCAGCTGGTTCTCTGAACTCAGCAAAATTTAGTTACTGGTTCTGCCGAACCGGTGCGAACCGGCTGAATCCCACCACTGGTTTTGCCTCATTTTGCGACCTTTCTCGCCACAGTTGTTAAGTAAATCCCTGCAGTTGTTAAGTTAGCAACACGGTGCTTAAGTCAATCTGTCTTCCCCATTGACTTTGCTTCTGAGAAGGCTGCAGAAGGGGATCATTACACCTCGTTGGTTCTCCATGAGTAAATGAAGCCAAGAAGCAATTAACCAGTGGGATAGCTTGCCTTCAGACGTTGTGGATGCTTCATCACTCGAGATTTTTAAGAAGAGACTGGACAGCCACTTGTCTGAAATGGTATAGGCAGTGGTGGGATTCAAACAGGTGAACAACTGGTTCTCTGTGTGGATGCCGCTTCCGGAGGTCCATTCTGGGCCTGGGCAACAAAACAATTAGCTACCGGTTCTGCCGAAGTGGTACGAACTGGCTGAATCCCACCACTGGATATAGGGACTCCTGCTTGAGCAGGGGGCTGGACTAGAAGACCTCCAAGGTCCCTTCCAGCTCTATTCCGATTACTATTAAGCCCTAATCATCAATCATTCCAGGGTTATTTTGATATCATTCATTATTAATTAAGCCTTTTTAATTGTTTTCATAGTCAGATGGATTTTTCTTCTCTATCCTGTTTGTGTCCCCTTGTTCGGTTATGACGGCACCTCTTCCACATCACAATCAGCCCTGATTTGGCCTTTTCCATTTATTCTTCCACCCACCCCAGTTACAATCAATCATAAATGTCTCTCTTTTTATGATCCCGCAATCCCTTATAATTTGTGGTAGAGTTGGGGCTACTGGACGGAGCTGAGCATTTGCTGGCTGGCTGCCCTTCCTGACACCTATGCGGAGTTCGTAACAGATATTTTTTTCCTTTGGGTCCTGATGGAGAAACATCTGCCGCTATCTAGGATTGAACGCTCAACCTTCCAAGTGGGAGGCCGATGTTTTCACCACTAGGCCACCGTGCCACCCTAGTTATAGCCAATATGAATTGGTTATTATATCTGTTCAAGGAAGGCATCTATCTTCATTTATGATTCTATTTATCGATTTATTCAAGAGTTGGTGTTGTAAAATTGACAAAAGGCAGGATTCGGCAAGAATGCCGGAATCAGATTTATTAAATGTAATTTTTTTAAAAAAGGGCTTTTAAAATTTAACTGAGTGCTTTGAACCACTAGGAGGCATAGCCTTCCGATTATTTTCAGCTATTAGAATTTCAGCAAGCTGTAGAAACGACGGTTGCGTAATTAAAATGCCTCACTCGGGTTTTATCTGTACTGTTTATTGAGTAATATTTTAAGTACAGTCAGTCATGGGATTATGGATCCAATCCAGAAAGCAGGTTTCATAAGAGGTAGCATATTTTGTTTATTTTGGGAGGGAAATTACATTATTTCCCACATGTTTATAAAAGCTCTGTGTTCCCCAGTCCTAAGAGGCTCTTCTAAGTGCAAATAAAGTAAATGACACAGAAGTACAGTATGCAGAAAACTGAACTGCAATTCAAGTGTAAAACAATCCTTCTGAAACGCAACCTACATATCGGATGGGCACAAATACGCAGCACTGTTGATAGACAACCACACAACACTAAATTAAAGATAAAGCAAGTATTATTATTATTATTATTATTATTATTATTATTATTATTATTATTATTATTATTATTAATAATAATAATAATAATAATAATAATAATAATAATAATAATAATAATAATAATAATAATAATAATAATAATAATAAAGTTGGAAGGGACCTTGGAGGTCATCGAATCCAAGCCCCTGCTCAGGCAGGAAACCCTATACAATTTCGGACAAATGGCTGTCCAGTCTCTTCTTAAAAACTTCCAGTGTTGGAGCATTCACCACTTCTGGAGGCAGGTGGTTCCACTGGTTAATTGTTCTAACTGTCAGGAAGTTTCTCCTTAGTTCCAAGTTGCTTCTCTCCTTGATTAGTTTCCATCCGTTGCTTCCTGTCTTGCCTTCAGGCGCTTTGGAGAATAGCTTGACTCCCTCTTCTTTGGGGCAGCCCCTGAGATATTGGGAGACTGCTATCCTGTCCCCCCTCGTCCTTCTCTTCATTAAACTGGACATACCCAATTCCAGCAACCGTTCCTTATATGTTTTAGCCTCCAGTCCCCTGATCATCTTTGTTGCTCTTTTCTGTACTCTTTCTAGAGTCTCAACATTTTTTTATATCGTGGTGACCAAAACTGGATGCCGTATTCCAAGTGTGGCCTTACCAAGGCATTGTAAAGTGGTATTAACACTTCACGTGGTTTTGATTCTATCCCTCTGTTAATACAGCCCAGCACTGTGTTGGCTTTTTTGGCAGCCAATGGATCCGGCAGCTGAGTCTGAGGAAAATCGGAGGAGGAGGAGGAGCCTGGAGTGACATCAGAGTCAGAGGAAGGCTCTGAGGAGCTCCAAGACTTACAGTCGGACGAGGAGCCTGGCCCCTCTACTCGCGCTCAGGCTGAGACACAGCTGTGCTGGGAGCCTGAGTTGGACAGTGATGAAGAACAGCTGGGACAAATCCCGGATGCACGAATGCGCAGGAAAGAGAAGCGAGTAGGACAGAGGAATGCAATAGGGCGGCTCCAAAGGCAAAGGAGAAGGCATTAGGAAGCCACACTTTGGCTGAATTATAAAAGGGAAGGTGTGGGAGGTGCTGGTGGCTGAAGGCTACCGTTCGTGTTGAAGATTGAGTTTCTGCAGACTGTGTTTGTTTGCCTTGGACATTGTCTCAGGTCTGTGAGAATAAAAGGGGTTGGTTTTTTCTTGCGGTTCTTGCCTGTTTCTTGGAAGAAGGGTTTCTCCTTGTGAGCATAACAAGGACTCACATAGGCTGGGACACAACAGTATTTACCAACTCTAGCTTCCTATCTATTGAATAGAATTCAGAAATCCAGTAATAAATTTAAGGTAAGCAGTAAAAGCCAAAACTGCAATTTCTGCACATATTCAAAATAAAAGTGCCCACGAGAAAGCTTCACGGCAATGAAGGGTTTGCGTCAGAGAGGCGTGTAATAAACAACACACTAAATATCAGGACTAGCCATGTCAATCTGCTGGATATGTTCACTCTGTCTAGTCCAGGGCTTTTCAACCAGTGGTACGGGTACCACCTGTGGTACATTGGCACCTGGCAGGTGGTACGCGACCATCCTAGAAAAAGTGGGGGAGGGGAATGAGCTGAACCGGTGGCAGCACCGCACAAGCCTGAGCGAGAGATGGCTGGAGCTGCATGGTTGTCAGGGCTCAGCAGAAGCACCAGGATCAGCGCCAGGCTCCAGCTGGAGCTCAACACTGATCCTGGTGCTTCTGCTGAGCCCAGAAGAAGCACCAATCAGCTGGAATGTTGCAGCATCTCCAGGGTCTTGTGATTTACATTCAGATGCTTGGCAACTGATCCATATTTATGACGGTCACAGTGTCCCAGGGTCATGTGAAGTCACCAAAACCTGCTGCAACCACCCAGCAGACGGGGGGAATAAACACCAAACACCTCCCACCCCACCCCCACTGCCAATCCCCAACAAAAATGCTCACAACAATGAAAACCTCGAACAGGAGGAAGAGCGCCGCTGGGTGGGCAGGCAGGTGTCTGGCTCGGCTGTGGCTTGGGGGGCACTTTTTTCAGTGCCATTGTAACTTCGGACAGTCATTAAGCAAACTGTTGTAAGTCGAGGACTACCTGTACTTTATCACTTTTTTCCTTTTTTTTTTTTTGGGTCATCGAGTTTTTGACACCTTGCTTGACTGGTGGTACTCGGATGTTGCCATATCCTAAAAGTGGTACAATGGGTGAAAAGGTTGAAAAGCCCTGGTCTAGTCAGTTAAAATAACTTTGCCGCTGCGTTCAAAATAAGCTGGGAGTTTTAAAAGCATCCCGTATAATTACGGCATTACATCAACCCTTGTAGTCAAGAAATGAACATTATGCAGTGAATTGCATCTGACCTCTTAAAAGGTCCAAGCTTGCATTTAAATGTTAGGCTGTAATTTCAGGGCAGAAGTTCACCAAGATTGCTAGAGGAGTCATAAAAGGTAGGCGTTGTCTGCTTTCCTGAATCCTTTCTTTGTTAAAGAAACCTGAATTCAGAAGATTTATATCATTAAACAAAGTCAAATTATGCAAGGGGCAGAATGTGTATCCGTAGAGAGTGGAGTGCAGGAAAATACAGTAGTGGCCCAAATTGTGGAAACCTTTTGGGGAAAGTGTATTTTTGAGGTTGGATGGCTAATAACACCACTTTTTTTTTTTTGGGAACAGTACCATAAAATTATATATCAATGGAAAGATAATTTAATCCAGAATGTCATGCAACAAAGTGTGTTCAATTATCTGTACTGTATTCTGTGAAACGCTATAGCCAAATAACCAGAGAAAGGAAGCACAACTTGCTTCGGTTGATGAGCTGGAGTGGGAAGTTGTGTGAATGCAGCATGCCACTGGAGCACCCAGCAAGCCAAGACTCACTGTGTGTGTGTGGAATTGAGGAACACAAGGAGTCGTATTCACACACACACACACACACATCCCTCTCTCTCCCTCCCTGTCGTGATTTGGGGAGAAAGCGAAGGGGGGGGAAACCTCTTTTGCGCCCCGCCATAAACTCCCGGAGGAAAAGCGGGCGCTGAATGGGACCAGGGGCGCCGGGCGAATGCAACGCCCGGCCCGGGAAGCTGAGATCCTTTCCAGCAAACTTTCGGTCCCCGAAACTCGGGAGCTTTGAGCTGTCCGACGGAGCCGGCATTTTCTAACGGTCCCAGCTGTTTCTCGGGGGGGGGGGCCGGAAACTTTCGTGGCGAAAGGAAAGGAAAGGGGAGAGGGGAGGAGAGGAAAGGGAAGAGAAGAAGGAAGGAAGGAAGGAGAAAGAGAAAGGAAAGGAAAGAGAAAGAGAGAAAGGAAGGAAGGAAAAGAGAGGAAAAGAAAGAAAGAGAAAGAAATGAAAAAGAGAGAGAAAGGAAGAGAAAGAAAGGCAAGAAGGAAGGAAGGGAGAGAGAAAAAAGAAAGAAAGGAAGGAAGGAAGGAAGGAAGGAAGGAAGGAAGAAAGAAAGAAAGAAAGAAAGAAAGAAAGAAAGAAAGAAAGAAGCTGTTTGAAAACGCCGGAACAGCAAATGTTTTAAAGAGCCTAAGAAGAAAGAGCGGGAGGAAGGAAGGCAGGAAGGCAGGCAGGAAGGAAGGAAGGAAGGAAGGAGAAAGAAAGAGAAAGAAAAAAAGGACGGGAGGAAAAGAGAGGAAAAGAAAGAGAGAGAGAAAGAAATGAAAAAGAGAAAGGCAAGAAGGAAGGAAGGAGAAAGAAAGAGAAATAAAAAAGAGAAAGAGAAAGAGGAAGGAAGGAATGAAAAGAGGAAAAGAGAGAGAGAAAGAAATGAAAAAGAGAGAGAAAGGAAGAGAAAGAAAGGCAAGAAGGAAGGAAGGAAGGAAGGAAGGGAGAGAGAAAGAAAGAAAGAAAGAAAGAAAGAAAGAAAGAAAGTAGCTGTTTGAAAACGCCAGAACAGCAAATGTTTTAAAGAGCCTAAGAAGAAAGAGCGGGAGGGAGGGAGGAAGGAGAAAGAAAGAAAGAAAAGGAAAAAGAGAGAAAGGAAGGAAGGGAGGAAAAGAGAGGAAAAGAAAGAGAGAGAGAGAAAAAGAAATGAAAAAGAGAGAGAAAGGAAGAGAAAGAAAGGCAAGAAGGAAGGAAGGAAGGGAGAGAGAGAGAGAGAGAGAGAGAGAGAGAGAGAGAAAGAAAGAAAGAAAGAGCAGCTGTTTGATAACGCCGGAACAGCAAATGTTTTAAAGAGCCTAAGAAGAAAGAGCGGGAGGAAAGAAGAGAAGGAAAGAAGGAAGA
>NW_015388791.1:244494-247713 GCF_001527695.2 Protobothrops mucrosquamatus
AAGGAGTGGGGAAGGACTGGGAAGTTCTCGGCGTTCATCAGTAAGTATATTGTGCACAGCGTGTATCACACATACAGGAGTGGCCAAAATTGTGGAAGGCTTTTGGGAAAAGTGTATTTTTGAGGTTTGATGGCTAAGAACACCACTTAACATCTGCAGGGATTCAATTAACCACTGTGGCAGGAAAGCTCGTAAAATGAGGCGAAATTCACTTAACAAATGTTTCACTTAGCAACAAAAACTTTGGGCTCAATTGTAGTCGTAACAGGAGCCCTTACTGCCTATATACTCAGAGGTTACTTAAAACAGCTCTTAGGTCCTTGGTTAGGACTTGAACTGTTAAGTTTTTACCAGTCCCAGACGGTGAATCGAATGGAAGATCAAATCTTAAATAATAATAATAATTATTGAACTGTTAAGTTTTTACCAGTCCCAGACTGTGAATCAAATTAAAGATTAAATCTTAAATAATAATAATAATAATCGCACAGACTGACTACAAGCAGCGGCATGACAAAGTAGCAACAATGGTGCATTGGAAGATCTGCAAGAAATATCATTTGCCTGTAAGCAAAAACTGGTGGGATCATAAAATAGAGAAAGTCATAGAAAATGATAAAATTAAACTGCTCTGGGACTTCAGAATTCAAACAGACAAGCACCTGCAACGTAACACCCCGGACTTAACAATTGTCGATAAGAAAGACAAAAAAGTCTGGATAGTGGACGTGGCAGTGCCTGGAGACAGCTGAATAGACGAGAAAGAACTGGAGAAGATAACAAAATACAAAGACCTACAAATAGAAATAGAAAGACTGTGGCAAAGGCAAGCAAGGGTGGCACCAATAGTAATAGGCGCCTTGGGTGCCATCCCAAAACAACTGGAGCACCACTTGAACACCATTGGCATTGACAAATTCGCCATTGGTCAATTGCAAAAGGCGGCCTTACTAGGAACGGCTTCCATCCTGCGACGATATCTGTAGTACCATCAAACATCCAGATCTGCCTATCCCAGGTCCTGGGTAAGGACTCGATAGGTAGACAAAATGCCAAATCCAGTCTGAACATCTGGCTGACTGTGAGATGATCCATAATAATAATAATAATAATAATAATAATAATAATAATAATAATAATAATAATAATAATAATAATAATAATAATAGAACTGTTAAGTTTTTACCAGTCCCAGACTGTGAATCGAATTAAAGATTAAATCTTAAATAATAATTATTATTATTATTGAACTGTTAAGTTTTTACCAGTCCCGGACTGTGAATCGAATGGCAGATTAAATCTAAGTAATAATAATAATATTCCTCAAGGCTGAAGAGAGCAGTTTTGATGACAAGCAAGTTTCTCAATGCTGGGAAAAATGTCAGCGTTATTCTGGTCACACAGCTTTAAGAAAATAGAGAAGTGAAAACGTTCAACTTTCAGAAGCTGGAGTAAAAGCTGGGGTCAGCTTCCCTTTCTCTAAATGGCTGTTGGTCTTAAGGAATGATGGCAGTTTGTTGAAATCTCTCTGCCTCTCGCCTGCCTGAGGTAGGGTAGGGTGAAGGAGAAAGGCAATTAAATCAGTTCGCAAGTGAGACTTAGAATAAATCTGTGTCTCTGCAGAAATGGACTACTGAGCTCCTTATTTCATTTTTAAGTGAGGATCATGTGTCACAAAGTGAGGGGCTCACAGGACTGTAACTTGTGATCTCCTGCCGGCTTCCCACAAACAAGATCACTGGGGAAGCCAGCAGGAAACGGTCATAAGTCATTTTTTTTCAATACCATTGTAACTTTGAACGGTCACTAAATGAACTGTTGTAAGTCGAGGACTACCTATATATGATTCTGGGTGGCCACAAGGAATAGCAACCGAGAAAAATTTCACCACAAAAGCAATAATCAACATATACAGATAGTCCTCCCTTGACAACGATCATTGGGACTGCCTCACTGAGGGATGGCAGTCCTAGCAGTCCTTATTCCATTTTTAAGTGAGGATCACGTGTCACAAAGTGAGGAGCTCACAGGACCGCAACTTGTGATTTCCCGCCAGCTTCCCACAAACAAGGTCATTGGGGAAGCCTGCAGGAAGTTGCAGGTCCCCAGCAAACAAACCAATGGGTGGGTGAGTAGAGGGTAGAGCAGGGATCTTCAAACTTGGCCCTTTTATGACTTGTGGACTTCAACTCCCAGAATTCCTCAGCCAGGCAGCGGGGAAGCCGGATTCACTTCACAATCGTGTTACTAACTTAACAACTGCAGGGATTCACTTAAGCAACTGTGGCGAGAAAGGTCGTAAAATGGGGCAAAATTCACTTCACCAATGTCTCGCTTAGTATTCTGGACCGTATCAAGATCAGAACACTTAGCAACAGAAATCTTGGGCTCAGTTGTGTGGTAACTCAAGGACTACCTGTATTCTACCGGTTAGGAGTAGGCAGCCTTGGCTCTTTTTTATGACTCATGGACTTCAACTCCCAGAATTCCTGAGTCAGGGAGTTGAAGTCCATGAGTCATAAAAAAGAGCCAAGTTTGCCTATCCCAGTGGTTCTCAACCTTTTTAATGCCGTGACCCCCAACCGGTCGTAAGTCGAGGACTAAACCGGTCGTAAGTCGAGGACTAAACTGGTCGTAAGTAGAGGACTACCCAACCGGTCGTAAGTCGAGGACTTTCCCTGCCTGGGAGCGCCGCGCATGCGTGGTTCCGCCCCCTGCGCCGGCCGAGGTGTAGCTGGCAAACGGCAGAGACGGAGCAGGCCGACCACCAGCTGGCCCAGCTCAAGGGAGGTAAGGCACCCGCCGGAAAAGGAAAAAA
The DNA here is from genome assembly GCF_001527695.2 of Protobothrops mucrosquamatus. Taxonomy (NCBI): domain Eukaryota; kingdom Metazoa; phylum Chordata; class Lepidosauria; order Squamata; family Viperidae; genus Protobothrops; species Protobothrops mucrosquamatus. Next base: position 247,313 of record NW_015388791.1, read on the forward strand.
AAAATGGCGGACAGCCTTGCTTGGTGACCCCCGTGAAATGGTCGATCGACCCCATATGGGGTCGCGACCCATAGGTTGAGAACCGCTGGCCTATCCCAGTGGAATGCTTTTATTTTTGTCTTCTCTGAATCTTCCAGTAATTATAACGAATGCCTTAATGTTTTGACCCACACACATATACACATATACAACATTCTCCCTATATCCAGATGGTTATAGACCTATTCTCTGTACGTGAGGGTTTTTTTTTTTTGCTCTAATTTGCATCACTTTGCACAATCAAATAGGTTGGGCGTATGCTTTGTTTTTTAAATTACTCATCCTGTTATCAAGATATCCGGGAATTATTCACAAACCAATTTCAGTTTCACTATTATGAATAGTTTGGCATCATCCCACAG
>NW_015388792.1:0-6865 GCF_001527695.2 Protobothrops mucrosquamatus
GCTTGGACTAATCAAATTTCTGCACACTTGGCTATCTGTGTGAAACAGCAGCTTAATAATCATTCAAATCCCCTGTTAAGCTCAGACGAAAATATTGGCAAATGCCCCAAAAGTCATTTGCTCTGAAGTTTTCGCTTCCTCGGAATGCCTCGCCAACGAAGCGCAAGCAAGTTTGTTGATTGCAAACAAGGCAGCTTGGCAATGGGGATTTATTTTATTTTATTTTTGGGGGTTTTTTGTAGAGGAAATAAATACAGAACCGATTTTTTTTCCCCTATCCACTTGAAACTCATGTTTTTAGGAATGTAGCCAAGAATCCAGGCAGCACAGAGACTAAGTAGGAGTCTGTTTGAAGATCACGGGACCTCAGGGATGCTTCAGTGTCCACGAGTGCAGGGACCAGCCACAAGTTCCCTTTTTCAGCGCGGTTGTAACTTCAAACAGGTGCTAAATGGATGGTTATAAGTCGAGGACAGCCCTGTATTGAGTGTTTGTAAGTTCGCCCATGTGACGCCTCTACTGCATGAGCAGAAATGGCTCTTGAGTGCAATTCAAGGTGTTCGTTATCATCTTTAAAGGCATACATGTAGAATGCAGAATAAATACAGAATACAGAATGAATATAGACTACAGAATAAATAGGGAACAGAGAACAGAGAATACAGAACAGAGAATAAATGGAGGACAGAGGATACAGAATGTAGAATAAATACAGAATGTATTTTGTGGACCCCTGAGAGGGTCTAGCTAGGACCACACTTTAAGAAACACCGAGATTAGTGCACATCTGGCAGGTGTGCACATCTGCCCTTTGTCTGAAGTTCTCCAGCAAAGGAGACTTCATCACTTTGCGTGTCTGCCCAGGCCATCAGCTGACAGCTAATACAGTCCATAATCCTCAGTTTGAATATCCTTTCTTGTAAATTGCTTATTACAGTTATTATTTCCGTACAAAAGATGGACTCAAGTACTGTTACCACTTCCAGCCAAGGTCGCCTTCTCCACCCACAAATTGTTTGCTAAAATGTCTATGAAGAGAATGAATGATTGATGGTTTCACAGCTATTTTAGGTCATCTTCTTGAAGTTCTTCCAAGGAAAGGGGGGGGCATGGCTCTTTTTCTGACCAAGGGTAGGTTGGGAAGAGAGGAATTAAGTTTTCTTGGTCTTACATTTTACTAGCGCCTGGGGTGAGTAAGTCATCCTAGCTCAAACCCCGATCAATTTCTGCCCTTACAGACAGAAAAACAGAAAAACAGAATTGGAAGGGATCTTGGAAGTCTTCTAGTCCAACTCCCTGCTCAAGCAGGAAACTCTGTACCATTTCAGACAAATGGTTGTCCAATCTCTTCATAAAAATCTCCAGTGATAGAAGACCCACAACTTCTGGAGGCAAGTCGTTCCACTGATTAATTGTTCTCACTGTCAGGAAATATCTCCTTAATTCTAGGTTGCTTCTCTCCTTGATTAGTTTCCATCCGTTGCTTCTTGTCCTGCCTTCAGGTGCTTTGGAGAAAAGGTTGACCCCCTCTTCATTGGGGCAGGCCTTCAAATATTGAAAAGCTGCTATCATGTCCCCCCTGGTCCTTCTTTTCATTAAACTAGACAAACCCAATTCCTGCAACCGTTCTTCATATGTTTTAGCCAACCAAATAATCTCAGATTCCACTACCTATCGTTCACGAGGAGACCCATGGGCTCACAGCAGTTTGGGCTGATTTTTCTCTGTTTGCCAGGAAAAATAAAAGCCGAGAAGAAAGAAAGAAAATCGTGCATTTCCTGAACAGCCCCATCATGTTGTGAGTCCGCTGGTGAAGAAGCGGTTGCAGATAATCAGTTCCCAGGAGTCGTTAGCGGGCCTTCTTGTTAAAAGCAGCAGACCAGCTTTGCAGAAGATGATTACCAATAAAGACATGGCAAGCTGTGAGCACGCACGGCACAAAGCAACAATTCTTGAAAGGGTTGAAGGAAGAAGAAAACGAGGGCACAATGTTTTGTGAACGTAAGGATAGGAAAGAAAGCCCCTGTGTGCCCAAGACATTGTGTCAACTGTCCAACTAGGTCAGACAGCAAAAGAAACTCCTGGGAGATTTTTTTAATATATATATATACCAAGATTATTGTCATGGTTCCCAACCAAGCAAACATCTTCAAAACATTCAAATCTCTAAATGTAAAACTTTACGGAGTATATCATTTCAGCACATATGAAAACAAAATCAACTCTGGCAAATCCCAAGCCAAACTCCTATAGTAAAAGTATAGAATTCCCTCTCCCATCCCTGAACAGGTCACATTGCCCAATAAAGGGCAATTATATTGTTTTGAGAAAATGTCTCTGCGTGGGCCAGACAACCAGTGCCTCGTCCTTGAATCTCATGGTCCGGCCTTCTTTATCTTTGTAGCCTGCATTCCATTTCCCCGTCATTGGCAAGCTACGAAGCAATAATTGTTGCACCAGCAATGCGAACCTCAAGCGTGACAAGTATAACTTTACTGAAAATTCCATGCGGTTACGGAAGTAGAAAAGCCAGTTCTAATGATTTTGTGTGAAAATAGCATGGGGAAACTTTCCCTTTTCCCCGTGGACCTCCCATTGTCCATTGTCCACTAATCATTTGCACTCTCTTTGTTTTGGGAATGACCTGACTGCCTGTCGGACTTCCCCATCTGGGTGACTTTGGGCATTTTAGTTAGTTGGGAATTAAATATATATATATATATATATATATATACATTTACAAAACATTTTTTTAAAAAAAGCTTTTGCTAGCTTATTGCACTGCTGATGCCAGCCATCAATTTAATTTTCTGCAACCCAGCATTTTTCTAAAAGCGGTTGTCTCTTTTTTTAATATATATATTAATATATATATATTAGCATTCTCCACAATAGGATGGGCCATTAGTTGTTCTCATTAGTTGCTTTTAAAGGAATGGTTAATTATCCATATATTTCTTCCTTTAAAAAAAAAAATGCAGTCCCATTTATCACAAGGGCCCTTTTTTCGCCCGCTGCAAGGTAATTTAAACATCTCCGAGACATGAAGTAAAATGGTGAAGTGTGTGAATTATTTCCTTCTATTAATAAACTGATGACTAAATAACTATCAACTCAGTTGGAACAAGTAGTTGATCATTGGCTTTTGTACAGAGAATGCATGCCACATAAACAGCTCCCTTCCCCTTTCTGGAAGGGAAGATCACTGCATAGTCTGGACAAGCGCGAATTTCCATCCAATTTTATCCCAACTCTTTTTAAAATTGTACCCAATTAGATTGCCCCAGATTCAAAAGAGCCACAAAAGCACTGGATCCTTGGCAGGCGAGTGTGTGTGTGTGCATCATCTATATTGAAGCATCTATATTTATATATTGATAGATAGCTAGATGATATAGCTACATAGATAGAAGATAGATAGATGATAGATGGAAGATAGATGAAAGATAGAAGATAGATGGATAGATGATAGAAGATAGAAAATATAGATAGATAGATAGATAGATAGATAGATAGATAGATAGATAGATGATATATATGATAGATAGATATAGATATATAGACAGACAGATTGATAGATCCACCAGCTTTCTTGATCTGTTTTCTTCTCCATGTAGGCCAGCATGTACAGTTGCAAGCGGTTCCAACATATCACGATTATGCTTTGCTTTACTTCTATGCTTCTCTTTCCTTTCTCTTTTCTCTTTCCATCCACTCTGTTTGAAGGAACACGCCGTCTTGTTCTGCGTTAGGATGGTGTTAGATGGACAGACAGACGGATGGACGGGCAGAGAGAGACAGACAAACTCACCAAGTGGAATTTTGTCCTGCTGCTTAGAAAATCTCTCTTTGGCTGTCAATGAATCAGGTCCAACCCCCCCCCCCCAAAAAAAAAATGTGAGCGATTCTATCATTTCTAATGAGATTCTGCTTTCTAAATGAATGCAAATTCCACTGTTCTGCAAACTTGGCTGCTTCTCCTTTTGCTGATGGTAGAGAAGAGTGATGTAACCGTCATTTTTCACTGCCATCTAAGTGGTACATTGGCAAAAGTTAATTGTCAGCGCATCTCCGAAAATGAATTGCAAGTGTTTTAGGAAACGCCGTTGTTAGTTACAGTAAGGAGCAACTGCAGATGTCTGAAGCAGCCACCGTTGGAGACCAAAAAAAAAAAAAATGCCGCTCTATAAATATTCTTTATTAGAGTTTTTACTCCTCTTGGAAGACAAGGAATTACTTTTTCTAAAATAATTGACAGGCTTACCCCTAAAGCAACATTAGAATGTCAATGCACAGAGATGGATGCCGTCAAAATAATCATTTGCTGGTTAAACATTCCATTTCGGTTTAGCAAGTAAGAGATAAGTCTTGTGTTTAATAGTCTTGAGTGCTCTTTAGAAAAAAAAAAAGGACCCTTTTATTATTTTATTTTTCCTAAATGCTTACCACAGGAGGGAACTAGAACGGCTCAATTTATCACAACGGAAGATGAACCACGATAAGGCCATTTAAAAAGCGAAACGAGGGCTGGTGACTGGCTGAGCTTCTTAAAGAGAAGGGCTGTTGGTCAAACTGCTCTGGAGGGCTTCAGAGTCCAAATGAAGAAAAATAGGTCGGGGGGGAGAATAGCAAAAGAGAAATGGACTCACCACACACCTTTATGAAAGGCGAGATAATGCTCGTTTTATCTCCACACGTGGATCCTTTCAGAAAAAAATATATATTTGCAGCTCAGGGTTGAAATTCAGGGGTCCTTGCTGCTCACTGAGCTTGGTTGCTCTCTTGCAGATGTTTCATTACCCAACTGGGCAACATCAGTTATAGAAGCAAAATGAAAGCCAGAGTCCACGTAGTATGAACGTTTCTTAGAACATAGAATAAAATTAAATAGGAGCCAGCCGGGTGCTGCAGCTGCCCAAAAAGCCAACGCAGTGCTAGGCTGCATGAACAGAGGGATAGAATCAAGATCACGTGAAGTGTTAATACCACTTTACAAGGCCTTGGTAAGGCCACACTTGGAATACTGCATCCAGTTTTGGTCACCGCGATGTAAAAAAGATGCTGAGACTCTAGAAAGAGTGCAGAGAAGAGCAACAAAGATGATTAAGGGACTGGAGGCTAAAACATATAAGGAACGGTTGCTGGAATTGGGTATGTCTGGTTTAATGAAGAGAAGGACAAGGGGGGACATGATAGCAGTCTTTCAGTATCTCAGGGGCTGCCACAAAGAAGAAGGAGTCAAGCTCTTCTCCAAAGCACCTGAAGGCAGGACAAGAAGCAACGGGTGGAAAGTAATCAAGGAGAGAATCAACCTAGAACTAAGGAGAAATTTCCTGACAGTTAGAACAATGAACCAGTGGAACAACCTGCCTCCAGAAGTGGTGAATGCTCCAACACTGGAAGTTTTTAAGAAGAGATTGGACAACCATTTGTCTGAAATGGTATAGGGTTTCCTGCCTGAGCAGGGGGTTGGACTAAATGATCTCCAAGGTGCCTTCCAACTTTATTATTATTATTATTATAAATGTTTGGAAGGGACCTTGGAGGTCTAGTAGACCAACAACCCTGCTCTAAAAGTGTTGCAAAGAAAGAGCTGTCTCTTCTTAAAAACTTCCAGGGTTGGAGAACTCACAACTTCTGAAGGCATGTTGTTTCACTGATAAAGTCACTGTCATAAAATTTCTCCTTAGCTCTAGGTTGAATCTTCTTTTAACAAGCTTCCATCCCTTACTTCTTGTCCTGTCTTCTAGTGTTGGACAAATTCAACCAAAGAGTCCTTTTCTTAAACCTTTGAGAGGAACTTGGACCAAAAAAAAAGACCAATAGAATCCATTTTTTCCTCCCTATCCTCCTCTCATAATTAATCACCCCTCCAGTTAGTACTAGATTACAGGTTTGATTTTGCTCTCAGAGTTCCCCACCTGGTTGATCTTAATTACAATTGGATCGAACGCCCTACCTTTTCTCTAATTGCTATTATTTGGGTCAATAATTCAGAGGTGCCAGCGATAGACTTAACTACTTAAAAGCCTTCTCTAACTCATTTGCAAGGTAATTAACTAGCCACTGGTCAATACGGTGTAACCTTTGATTTTTTTTTCTTGCTACCATGTGGAAGTTGCACATTTGGAGAGCACAATCCATCAGTGTAAAAACCCAAAGGATGTGGAGAAGCAGGCAGAATTGCAGCCAGCTCATTCTCAAGCATTGCTCAATGGCTGGGGAATATAAGAACAACTTACGGGTGCTCTCACAAAATGGCTTCCCCTGGTGGGCATAACCAATCAATTAGTTGGTAGAGGCAGACGCCACTGTCCCCAGCTCCATTCCCACCTAACTTACCTTTTTTAAAAATTTGATCAGCAAACTTTTAATTGGAATGCCCCATTATAACTGTCTGGTTTTCTAAGAATAAGGATTGATTGATTGGTTAATCCGTTTTTTAAGCTGCCAAAGACTTAGAGACTGTATTAACAGGGACAAACAATGAGTACATAAAAATACAATAATCCAGAGTACTTTAGGAAGCCAATCCAGAAATCAATTCATTCAGTCAACAGTACAGATTGTATGAATGTAACCAACAAGTAACAGAACTATTTTTTTTAACTAGGTTTGGTTGAATCTACTTATGTCATTTTTTTTACTCCTTGTATCAAGCTATGATAAATAAGTCAGAAAAAAAAATCACTTATCTATGAGACCAATGAGGATTATTTCAGTGAGGGTTGCTGATAATTGAAGAGTGGAGAGAATTCTTAGTCAATATAATTATATTCCAGCATTTGCAAATAAGAAAGATTCTGCATCACCAGCCCAGCTATTTAGCTAAATGGATTCATGATTAGACCATAGGTTTGTACAA
>NW_015388792.1:7466-12523 GCF_001527695.2 Protobothrops mucrosquamatus
CTTTGTTGCTCGTCTATGTTCAGATGTTCTAATGACCCTGTGGATGAGAGCTAGAATTCTCCTCTCCAACCTCAAATGGGTTACTCTCTTTCAGCCACCAAGATGCATAATTGAGAAAAATGAATGCTACCATAACCTTTGAGCTGGTCAACTAATTGAGAACCAAATCTGAATATTCATGAGTTAATATCCAACACTGCTTAGCAACACCAAGTACCCCAGTAAGAATAGGTTCATTAGACTTAATCAAGACAATATTTAAGTATGCAAATAGGCATACCCACCCTTCCTGCTTGCTTAATCTGCACACACATCCAACCTTGCTTTTGTCTTGATTATCCTCGCTCTCTTTCTCTTTCTCTTGCTATTTATTTTAATTTCATTTGCATCCTTTTTAGTACTGTGTCATTTACAAGCCACTGGAGGAGAAGTGCTGGGCCCCTTTCCCCAGTATTTATGGCACATCTCCTCCGAGGAAGATGCTCAGAATGTAAATTACTCTCATCCGTCCTACTTAAAAGTAGCCCGTGCCCTTTTGTATATTTTCTGCAGCTCGGCTGGATCCCCTTGGCTGAACGCATCAGCCATGTTGGGTCGAGGAGTCTGGAATCCATAGAACCCAGGAGAAGCTTCGGAGTACAGATAGTCCTCAACTTACGAGCCCAAAATGTCTGTTGCTAGGCGAGACATTCTGTTTCTTTTGCAAAATGAGTTTTGCCCCATTTTTACCACCCTTCTTGCCCCATTTGTTAAGGAATTCACTGCAGTTGTTAAGCTAGTAACACGCTCGTTAAGTGAAACTGCCTTCCCCATTGAGTTTGCCCGTCAGAAGTTTGCAAAAGGGGATCACGTGATCCTGGGACGCTGCAACCGTCATAAATATGAGTCAGTTGCCGAGTGTCTGAATTTGGATCACGTGACTGTGGGATGTTGCAGTGGTCTTCAGTGTGAGAAATGGTCACAAGACCCTTTTTTTCGCAGTACCGTTGTAACTTGAAATGGTCACCAAATGAATTGTTGGAAGCTGAGGACCACCCCTAAGGGATATCCTATCAAATCTATCCTTGCCACAATTTGTTGATGGGCTTTGAGTGGCAGCATCGGGCAGTATCAATTCAAGATCAAATTTAAATCATGTGTTGGAAGTTAAAAGGCCTCGGGTTTGCCCCACACACATACACACTCCAAATTGCTGACTCTCGGAATAAACACACAATCTCAACGTTTAGAATGGCATCTTGCTAGATTCGGCAGTCCATCTGCATTTGAAAGACAAAAGGCCAGTCTTTCGAAGACAGCAAAGTCCACATTGTGGACCCAGAGGACTGCTGTGTCAACACTGCTAACATCGGATGTTTTCGCATTGACAACAGATGGAATTTACCTTTTGCTTTTAGAATTAGATGATGCTGGGAGCGGAGAAGTGGATCCAGTTAGATATAACAACACCAAACATAGCGTGAGAAACAAGGTTATTGAAATAAGAGATGATAAGAATTGGTGGGCTGGAGAACTGGAGAGGAAGCCGTGCTTCAAGCTAATTGGGGAATGTGATATATGACTGTTAATTGGAGGAGGAATTGTGCTTTGATACTATGTGCTCAGGGGAAGGGAATTCAGTTTTTGGCTTCAATTATGCAGTGCCGTTATTATGCTACTCAAAATAAAGATTCTTTAAGGTAAACAAGGCCTCGAAGTTCTTTTGAAGAGTTTCATCTGTCGGAACCATGACACGCTGGTTTGAAAGAGGGGTCAAAGAGGCCCTCTAGGTCAAAATTGAACAGCCCTCCCTCAACAGAGAGGGAGGGATACGACACCATGTATCTCCAGTCTACAACACAGTCCTTTCAACAGTTCCAAAAGGGTTCCACCACCCATTTGCACCCTATTCAGGTGAACCTGAGGGCACAGATAAACCTCCAAGTGGCCTCAACGACTCTCAGAAAGAGTATTAACAACCAGATGACTGCAAAGGACTATACATCCTTCTATCCTCCACCATTCAGTCAGAACTGAAGTAGTTTTCAGATGAGAAGTGAAACGTCGTCACGGAAATAAGAAAGACACCAGATCCCCTCACAATAAATCCACCCCTTGGGAGAAATCGACATATCTTCCTTTCCGGATTTCACACGGACCTCAGAATTGAAGTGTAGGAACACTTCAATCTGCACATCTAAACAAGAAGGACACACACACTAGAACTAGTACATACACAAACCACACTCTCCAAGTCCACAGCAAGGATCGATCCCTATAAAACCAAGTCTCTGGACCCCATTTTCTCTGTAGTCTAGCCCCCCCAAAACAAAACTCTTTGCTTTGGGGGAGTAAATCTCCTTTCTCACAGTATGTCTGGATTTCATTTTTTATTTGTTCTTGAGCAATCCCAGCTCGGGGAACCTCCCCCCCCCCAGATTATTCTTCTCACAATGGGTTTCTTATTTTTGGCAATTCCCACTCTGCCACAAGCTTCCTGGATGTTGGCCCCTGAGAACGTCAAATAAACATAATTTATATCGACAGAAAGAACTGTTCACTAGCCAACTGTCAGGCCGGCAAGGGATAATGGAAGTTGTAGTCCTGCGCCTTTAATCTGGAAGGCAGCTAGGGTTCCAGCTGGCCCGGGGGGGTGTTTCTAATCGTTTTAATTTGGAGTGAATCCATCCAAAGCCAAGAGGACTAAACGGGAAGGTCATTCATCCCTTTCCCTTCGATAAGGAAGCCAAAAAGACAGCGACACAAAGACACAGAATGTAACAACGGCTGTTCCAGGAATCGGCAGGGTGTGAAGACCACGTGATGGGAAAGGGGGGGGGGGAGAGAGAGAGAGAGACCATCCTCATTTTCCCCTCCCTGCAGCTTGATGAATATAATTTCCCATGGCGCCTTCTAAAGATTATTCCGTAGGCAGCTCAGAGTTCTTTGCCAAGTGGATCGGCCTTTTTGTTTATTAAAAAAAAAAAGTGTTTTAAATTAGGGCAGGATGGTGGAATCTAACAGCCTTGGAAAAGCCTTCCAGATTGAACAAGCGCTATTGTGCTTTGCCAAGCGGGAGGCCGTGTTCGGAATAAAGGTTCACAAGGCCCTTTCGTGGCCTGTATTTCTTGTCCCAGCAAGCCTGCTTTTTTTTTTTTCCCCCAGGGGCAGGCAAAACGGGACGTTTCAAGTCAGCGGAGCCCCATGAAAGCGTTCTGTCCCCTTGGAGCCTACGGCTGATGATCACGGCCAGATCAAGGTGGCTTTGGGTTAATTGGACTTGCATCTACAGCAAGGGAGAAGAACATGGGAATGGAGAGGGAGGGAGGCAGGCGGCCAAAGAGAGAATTTCACACAAGTCCCGGACTCAGGACTGTAAAGAGACGAAAGAAGACCTTCGCCAGGCAATAGAGGGTACCACTGAACCTAGAATTATGGGGCTACAAGGGACCTTGGACAGCTTTTAGTCTACCCCCAGCTCAAGCAGGAGATTTTATACCATCCTGGTCAAATGGTTGTCCAATTTGTTTTTGAAAACCTCCAGTGATGGAGCACCCACAACTTGCCTCCCTCCCTCCCTTCTTTCTTCCTCCCTCCCTCCCTTCCTCTTTCCCTCCCTTCTTCCTCCCTCCCTCCCTTCTTCCTTCCTTCCTCCCTTTTCCTTCCTTCCTTCTTTTCTTCCTTCCTTTTTCTCTCCCTCCCTCCCTCTCCCTTCTTCCTTCCTTCCTTCTTCCCTCCCTCCCTCTCCCTTCCTTCCTTCCTCCCTTCTTTTCCTTCCTTCTTTTCCTTCCTTCCTTCCTTCCTTCCTTCTTCCCTCCCTCCCTCCCTTCTTCCTTCCTTCCTTCCTTTCTCCCTCCCTACCTCTTCCTCCCTCCCTCCCTCCCTTCTTCTTTCTTTCTTTCTTTCCTTCCTTCCTTGCTTCTTTCTTTCCTTCCTTCCTTCCTTCCTTCTTCCCTCCCTTGCAATTATCTTTTTGCAGGGACAGAGATCAGGAAATGGAGATATAATATAATAATAATAATAGTAAAGTTGGAAGGGACCTTGAAGGTCATCTAGTCCAACCCCTTGCTCAGGCAGGAAACCCTAATACCATTTCAGACAAATGGCTGTCCAGTCTCTTCTTAAAAACTTCCAGTGTTGGAGCATTCACCGCTTCTGGAGGCAGGTTGTTCTACTGGTGAATTGTTCTCACTGTCAGGAAGTTTCTCCTTAGTTCTAGGTTGCTTCTCTCCTTGATCAGTTTCCACCCTATATCACCTAAGAAATAATTACCAGCTATATATTCCATGTGTTATTTTACAGGCTCCGTTCGAAGAAACTGTGAGAAGAACAGCGTTACTGGAACAGTATGGTTTTTAAGCACTGATTCGTCAATATTCTCCATTTAGAAGTTAAGGATGTCAAGCATCGGGGCAAATGGTCAGAGTTTTATTGCGTCAGGTGAAGAGCCTAATAAAATCTGGATTACCTCTGCAGAAAACATTTTAAAGAACCTGTCGTGTTTTATTTAAGAAGCAGGAGAAAGCACAGCTGTTTTCTTGACTGAGTAAAGGTAGTAGTAATAATAATAAAAAACCTATGTGGGTATTGATTTTGTTGGCAAGGGTCGTCAAGGTTCAACTTGAAGGCAACAAGAGCCAGAACACAATAATAAAAGTTTGATTGCAGGCTGGATTAATAAGAATTTGGGGTCTGGAGCCTGCCTTTGCTCTGTTAGTGGTCTTTTGGAAAATTCTGTAAGAAGATATGTCTGAAAGAGAGACGTTGGATCACCAGGGAACAAAAAACATGCAAAGGCTTGTGTTTCCTGCAACTGATAGGGAGATAAACAGTGGGAGATGGGTCAAAAATAATTATAGCAGGTAGGGATAGCAGAACCACCCCCATTTGTAAGATTATATATGTAACTTGGTAAGAGAGAAGGGAGGGAGGGAGGGAGGGAGGAGGAAGAAGAGGAAGAGGGGGAGGGAGGAAAGGAAAGAAGGAAGAAAGGAAGAAGGAAGGGAGGGAGAGAGGAAGAAGGAAGGAAAGAAGGAAGGAATAAAGGAAGAAGGGAGGGAGGGAGGAGGAAGAGGAAT